>NW_027047845.1:0-12438 GCF_025399875.1 Dalotia coriaria | reverse complement strand
CAACGATCTAAAATACTTGAAAATGCTTATTTTAGCAAAACAGCACTTTTTTGGCCTTTAATCAGCGTCTTAAGGGAAAAACAGCAAAAAAACGACGAAATTTTTTTATTTTTTTTTATTAATATTGCGTCTATTTGAACGATTTAAACGATCTAAAATGCTTGAAAATGCTTATTTTAGCAAAACAGCACGTTTTGAGCTTTTCTGCGTTTTAACGCGTAAAACAGCAAAAAAACGACTTTTTTAATTATTCGTTTTTTTAATTTGCTTCTATTTGAACGATTTCAACGATCAAAAATGCTTGAAAATGCTTTTTTCAGCAAAACACCCGGGGTTTTTGAGCTTTTCTGCGTTTTAACGCGTAAAACATCAAAAAAACGACGGAAATTTTTATTATTCGTTTTTTATTAATATTGCTTCTATTTGAACGATTTCAACGATCTAAAATGCTTGAAAATGCTTTTTTTGGCAAAACAGCACGTTTTGAGTTTTAATCTGCGTTTTAACGCGAAAAAACAGCATAAAACGAAATTTTTTATTATTCGTTTTTTTAATTTTGGGCCCCCGGAACGTTTTCCCAACGATCTAAAATGTTTGGAAAATGTTTATTTTAGCAAAACAGCACTTTTTGAGTTTTAACCCCGCTTTTTAAACGCGCGGCAAAAAAAACGACAAAAATTTTTATTATTCGTTTTTTTTTAAATAGTTTTATTTGAACGATTTCAACGATCAAAAAATGCTTGAAAATTTATTTTGCAAAACACCCTTTTTGGGGTTTTTAAAATTGCTTTTTAAACCGTAAAACAGCATAAAAACGACAAATTTTTTTATTATTCGTTTTTATTAATATTGCTTCTATTTGAATGTTTTCCCAACGATCTAAAATGCTTGAAAATGCTTATTTTAAAAACAGCACTTTTTGGGGTTTTTATTTGCTTTTTAACGCGTAAAAAAAACATAAAAACGACAAAATTTTTTATTATTCGTTTTTATTTTTTTTTTCCCGTCTATTTGAACGATTTCAACGATCAAAAGCAAAAAATGCTTATTTTAAGCAAAACAGCACGTTTTGGGTTTTTAATCTGCTTTTTAAAAACGCGAAAAAGAGCATAAAACGACAAAATTTTTTATTATTCTTTTTTTATTAATATTGCGTCTTTTGAAGGGACTTTAACGTTTAAAAAAGGGCAAAAATGCTTATTTTAGCAAAACAGCACGTTTTTGAGCTTTAACGCCTTTTAACGCGTAAACAGCATAAAAACGACAAATTTTTTATTATTCTTTTTTTTTATTAATATTGCGTCTATTTGAACGATCTCAACGACCCTAAAATGCTTAAAAAATCTTTTTTTAAACCAAAACAGCACGTTTTGGGCTTTAACCCTCCCTTTAAAACGCGAAAAACCCAGCATAAAAACGACGAATTTTTTATTATTCGTTTTTATTAATATTGCGTCTATTTGAAACGATTTCAACGATCTATAACAATGCTTGAAAATGCTTATTTTAGCAAACAGCACGTTTTTGAGCTTTTTACCCCTGCGCTTTAACGCGTAAAACAGCATAAAAACGACGAATTTTTGCCGGTCTGTTTTATTAATATTGCTTCTATTTAAACGACTTCCGCAACGATCTAAAATGCTTGAAAATGCTTCGGTTTCAAAGCACCACGTTTCAGCTTTAACCGCGCCAACGCGTTCGCGTACCACAAATTTTTGCTGTTCGCTTTTTATTAATATTGCGGCTCATTTGAACGATTTCAACGATCTCAAAATGCTTGAAATGCTTATTTTACAAAACAGCACGTTTGCTTTAATTCGCGTTTTAACGCGTAAAAACAGCATAAAAACGACGAATTTTTTATTATTCGTTTTATTAATATTGCGTCTATTTGAACGATTTCCCAACGATCTGCAATGCTTTGAAAATGCTTATTTTAGCAAAACAGCAATGATTTGAGCTTTAATCTGCCTTTTAACGCGCAAAACAGCATAAAACGACGAATTTTTTATTATTCGTTTTTATTGAACATTGCGTCTATTTAAACGATTTCAACGATCTAAAATTACCTGAAAATGTTTATTTGTAGCAAAACAGCACGTTTTGAGTTTTAATCGCGCTTTAACGCGGCAAAACAGCATAAAAACGACTTTAAAATTTTTATTATTTGTTTTATTAATATTGCCCGGTCAATGATTTCAACGATCAAATGCTGAAAATGCTTATTTTAAAACAGCATCGTTTTGAGTTTTAATCTGCTTTAACGCGTAAAACAGCATAAAACGACGAATTTTTATTATTCGTTTTTATTAATATTGCTTCTATTTCTGGAACGATTTCAACGATCTAAAATGCCGAAAATGCTTATTTAGCAACGGCACGCTTTGAGCTTTAACCCACGTTTTAACGCGTGCAAAAACATCATAAAACGTGACGAAATTTTTATTATGCCCCGCTGGCCATTATTGCTTCATTTGAACGATTTCAATCGATCTGTACCGTGCTTGAAAATGCTTATTTCCAGCAAAAACAGCACGATTTCGAGTTTTTAATCTGCGCTTTAACGTAAGCGTAAAACAGCATAAAACGGACGAAATTTTATTATTCGTTTTTATTAATATTGCGTCTATTTGAACGATTTCAAACGCGATCTAAAATGCTTGAAAATGCTTTATTTTAGCAAAAACAGCACGTTTTGAGCTTTATTCTGCGTTTTAACGGGCAGGTAAAACAGCATAAAAACCACGAAATTTTGGCTATTCGTTTTATTTTATTGCGTCTATTTGAACGATTTCAACGGTCTAAAACAAGCTTGAAAATGTTTTGCTTCAGCAACAAATACCGTTTTGAGCTTTAATCTGCGTTTTAACTGCTGCAAAACAGCATAAAACGACGAATTTCTTTTATTATTCTGGTTTTTATTAATATTGCTTCTATTTGAACGATTTCCAACGATCTAAAAAATGCTTGAAAAAATGCTTATTTTAAAGCAAAACAGCACGTTTGAAGCTTTAATCTGCGTTTCAACGCGTAAAACAGCATGTAAAAACGACGAAATTTTTATTATTCGTTTTATTAATATTGCGTCTATTTGGAACGATTTCAACGTGATCTGCGTTTTCTGAAAATGCTTATTTTGTACAAAACAGCACGTTTTGAGTTTTAACTGCGTTTTAACGCGGCAAAAACAGCATAAAAACGGCGAATTTTTTATTATCTTCGTTTTATTAATAATATTACCGTATTTGAAACGCTCAACGGATCTAAAAATGTTTTGAAAATGCTTATTTTAACAAACAGCACAAGCCTTTTGAGCTTTAATCTGCGTTTTAACTCGCAAAAACAGCATAAAAAACGACGAATTTTTATTATTCGCTTTTGTTAATACTATCTCTATTTGAACGATTTCCAACGATCTAAAAATGCTTGAAAATGCTTATTTTAGCAAAACAGCACGTTTTGTTTTAATCTGCGTTTTAACGCGTAAACAGCATAAAAACGGACGAATTTTATTATTCGTTTTTATTAATATTGCGTCTATTTTAACGATTTCCAACGATTCAAAATGCTTGAAAAATAAGCTTATTTTAAAGCAAAACAGCACGTTTTGAGCTTTAATCTGCGTTTTAACGCGTAAACAGCATAAAAATGAAGAATTTTTATTATTCATTTTATTAATATCGCTTCCATCAAACGATTTCAACGTGATCTTTTAAAATGCTTTGAAAAAATGCTTTTAATATTTTAGCAAAAACAGCATGTTTTGAGCTTAATCCGCGTTTTAACGCGTAAAACAGCATGTAAAAAACGACGAATTTTTATTATTCGTTTTTATTAATATTGCTTCTTATTTGAAACGGACTTCTTAAACGATTTAAATGCTTCTTTGAAAATGCTGATTTTAGCAAAAACATACCGATTTGAGTTTTAATCTGCGTTTTAACGCGTAAAACAGCATAAAAACGACGAAATTTTTATTATTGGTTTTTATTACTACTGCGTCTATTATTTCTGAAACGAGTGTGATTTCAACGATCTAAAATTTTGAAAATGCTTTATTTTAGCAAAAACAGCCTGTTTTGAGCTATTCTGGCGTTTTAACGCGTAAAACAGTACAAAAACGGGACGAAATTTTTATTATTCTTTTTATTTTACTGCGTCTTATTTGAACGATTTCAACGATCTGTACCGCTTGAAAATGCTTATTTTAGCAAAACAGCACGTTTCCTTTTGAGCTTTAATCTGCGTTTTAAGCAAGTAAAACAGCATAAAAACGACGAATTTTTTTATTATTCGTTTTATTAATATTGCTTCTATTTGAACGATTTCAACGCAACGATCTAAAAATGCTTGAAAATGCTTATTTTAGTAAAACAGCACGTTTTGAGCTTTAATCTGCGTTTTAACGCGTAAAAACAGCATAAAACGACGAAATTTCTATTATTCGTTTTATTAATATTGCGTCTATTTTGAACGATTTCAACGATCTAAAATGCTTGAAAAATGTTTATTTTAAAGCAAAAAATGTTAACGTTTGAGCGCTTTTAATCTGCGTTTTAACGCGCAAAAACAGCATAAAAACGACGTTCTTTATTATTCGTTTTTATTAATACTGCTTCTCTATTTGAACGATTTCAACGATCTAAAATGCTTGAAAAATGTTTCTTATTTTAAAGCAAAAACAGCACGTTTTGAGTTTTAATCTGCGTTTTAACGCGCAAAATGGTGCTACAAAAACGACGAATTTTTTATTATTCGTTTTTATTAATACGTTTCTATTTGAACGATTTCAACGATCTAAAAATGCTTGAAATGCTTATTTTAAAGCAAAACAGCACGTTTTGAGAGCTTTATTCTGCGTTTTAACGCGTTCCAGCATAAAAAACGACGAAATTTTTATTATTCGTTTTTTATTTTTATTGCGTCTATTTTGAACGATTTCAACGATCTAAAAGCTTGAAAATGCTTATTTTAAAGCAAAACGTTAATGTTTTGAGTTTAACGCGTTTAACGCAAAACAGCATAAAAACGACGAATTTTTTGCTTATTCGTTTTATTAATATTGCGTCTATTTGAACGACTTCTAAACGATTAAAATTGAAAATGCTTATTTTAGCAAAACAGCACGATTTTGAGTTTTAATCTGCCTTTAACGCGTAAAAACAGCATAAAAACGACGGCACTTTTATTATTCGTTTTTATTAATATTGCGTCTATTTGAACGATCTCACCGACTAAAATGCTGAAAATGCTTATTTTTAGCAAACAGCACGTTTTGAGCTTTTAATCTGCAGTTTTAACGCATAAACAGCATAAAAACGATGAATTTTTTATTATTCGTTTTTATTAATATTGTTTCATTTCCTGAACGATTTCAACGATCTAAAATGCTTGAAAATGCTTATTTTAGCAAAACAGCACGTTTTAAGCTTTAATCTGCGTTTTAACGCGTAAAACATCATAAAACGTGACGAAATTTTTATTATACGCTTTTTATTTAATATTGCTTCTATTTTTGAAACTAAACGATTTTTAACGATCTAAAATGCTTGAAAAATGCTTATTTTAGCAAAACAGCACGTTTTGAGTTTTAATCTGCGCTACCCGCGTAAAACAGCATAAAAAAAACGACGAATTTTTTTATTATTCGTTTTTATTAATATTGGTAAATTATTTGAAACGACTCAACGATCTATACGCTTGAAAATGCGCTATTTTAGCAAAACAGCACGTTTTGCTCTTTAATCTGCGTTTTAACGCGTAAACAGCATAAAAAACGACGTACCTTTTTATTATTCGTTTTTTATTAATATTGCTTCATTTGAACGACTTCAACGCGATCTGCAAAATGCTTGAAAATGCTTATTTTAGCAAAACAGCACGTTTTGAGCTTTATTCTGCGTTTTAACGCGTAAAACAGCATAAAACGACGAAATTTTTATTATTCCTGCTGGCCATTGCTGCGCCCATTTGAGCGATTTCAACGATCTAAAATGCTTTGAAAATGCTTTATTTTAGCAAAACACCACGTTTTGAGCTTTTAATCTGCGTTTTAACGCGTAAAACAGCATAAAAACGACGAATTTTTATTATTCGTTTTTATTAATATTGCGTCTATTTTGAACGATTTCAACGATCTAAAATACCTGAAAATGCTTATTTTGTGCGCTGCAAAACAGCATCGCTTTGCGCTTTAATCAGCGTTTAACGCGCAAAACAGCATAAAACGACGAAATTTTTTATTATTTGTTTTTTATTAATATTGCGCCTATTTGAACGTGATTTTGCTAACGATCTAAAAATGCTTGAAAATGCTTATTTTGAAGCAAAATGTTTTTGAGTTTTAATCTGCGTTTTAACGCGTAAACAGCATAAAAAACGAGACGAATTTTTATTATTATTCGTTTTATTAATATTGCTTCTATTTCGAACGATTTCCAACGATCTAAAATGCTTGAAAATGCTTATTTTAGCAAATCAGCACGTTTTTGAGTTTTTAATCTGCGTTTTAACGCGTAAAACATCATAAAAACGACGAAATTTTTATTCGCTTTTATTAATATTGCTGTTTCTGGCCTGAACGATTTCAACGATCTAAAATGCTTGAAAATGCTTATTTCAGCAAACAGCACGATTTGAGTTTTAATCTGCGTTTTAACGCGCAAAAACAGCATAAAACGACTGAAATTTTATTATTCGTTTTTTATTTAATATTGCGTCTATTTGAACGTGATTTCAACGATCTAAAAAATGCTTGAAATGTTTTATTTTAGCAAAAACAGCACGTTTTGAGCTTTATTCTGCGTTTTAACGCGGGTAAAACAGCATAAAAACGACACGAAATTTCGCTTATTCGTTTTTATTTTTATTGCGTCTATTTGAAACGTGATTTCAACGGTCTAAAATGCTTGAAAATGCTTTTATTTTAGCAAAACACCACGTTTTGAGCTTTTAATCTGCGTTTTAACGCGTAAAAATGTTAATAAAAACGACGAATTTTATTATTCGTTTTTATTAATATTGCTTCTATTTGAACGATTTCAACGATCTAAAAAATGCTTGGAAAATGCCATTTTAAAGCAAAAAACAGCAAATGTTTTGAGTTTTTAATCTGCGTTTTTCTTTAATCGCGTAAAACAGCATAAAAAACGACTTTTAAATTTTTGTATTATCTGTTTTGCCAATATTGTGTCTATTTGAAACGTGATTTCTGCAACGATTCAAAATGCTTCTTGAAAATGCTTATTTTGCGCAAAACAGCACGATTTGAGCTTTAATCTGCGTTTTAACGCGTAAAACAGCATAAAAACGGCGAATTTTCGGCTTATTCGTTTTTATTACTTCTATTTGAACTACCAACGATTCAAAAATGTTTGGAAAATGCTTATTTTAACAAAAACAGCAATCGTTTTGAGCTTTAATCTGCGTTTAACTGTAAACAGCATAAAAACGACGAATTTTTATTATTCGTTTTTAAGTTAATACTGGATTCTATTTGAACGATTTCAACGATCTAAAAAATGCTTTGAAAATGCTTATTTTAGCAAAATGTTAATGTTTTGAGCTTTTAATCTGCGCTTTAACGCGTAAAAACAGCATAAAAACGACGAATTTTTTATTATCTGCTTTTTATTAATATTGCGTCTATTTGAACGATTTCTGAATGATCTAAAATGCTTGAAAATGTTTATTTAAAGCAAAACAGCACGTTTTGAGTTTTAATCCGCTGCGCGTTTAACGCGTAAAACAGCATAAAAATGACGAATTTTTTATTATTCATTTTTATTAATATTGCGTCTATTTGAACGATTTCAACGATCTAAAATGCTTGAAAATCCTTTTTTTTAGCTAAACAGCACTTTTTGAGCTTTAATCTGCGTTTTAACGCGTAAAACAGCAAAAAAATGAGGGAATTTTTTTATTCGTTTTTTTTTAATATTGCTTCTATTTGAACGTTTTCCCAACGATCAAAAAATGCTTGAAAATGCTTTTTTTAGCAAAACAGCACGTTTTGTTTTTTAATCCCGTTTTAACGCAAAAAACAGCCCCAAAAACGACAAAAATTTTTTTTTTTCGTTTTTTTTAAATTTGCGTCTATTTGAACGATTTAAACGATAAAACAAAATGTTTTTTAAAAAACAGGACGTTTTGAGTTTTAATCTCGTTTTAACGTGTAAAACAGCAAAAAAACGACGAAATTTTTATTATTCGTTTTTATTAATTTGCTTCTATTTGAACGATTTAAAACGATCTAAAATGCTTGAAAAGCTTAAGAAAAAACAGCACGTTTTGAGTTTTAATCCTTTTTAACGCGAAAAAACAGCATAAAACGACAAATTTTTTTTATTATTCGTTTTTTTTAAATTTTGGTTATTTGAACGATTTCAACGATTAAAATGCTTGAAAATCTTATTTTAGCAAAACAGCACGTTTTGAGTTTTAACGGCTTTTTAACGCAAAACAGCATAAAAACGACAAAAATTTTTTTATTATTCTTTTTTATTAATTTGCTTCTATTTGAACGATTTCAACGATCTAAAATGCGAAAATGTTTTATTTTAGCAAAACACCCTTTTTTGAGCTTTAATTTGCTTTTTTAACGCGTAAAACAGCATAAAACGACAAATTTTTTTATTTTTCCCGTTTTTATTTTTTTGCGTCTATTTGGGGTTTCAACGATCTTGCTTAAAAAATGCTTTTTTTAACAAAAAACAGCACGTTTTGAGTTTTATTCTGCTTTTTAACGCGTAAAACAGCTTTAAAAACGACGAAATTTTATTATTCTTTTTTATTTTTTGCGCTTTTGAACGATTTCAACGGTCTAAAATGTTTTAAAAATGCTTTTTTTTAGAAAAACCCACCACTTTTTGAGTTTTAATCTGCTTTTTAACGGGGTAAAACAGCATAAAAGGGGCGTTTTTTTATTTGTTTTTATTAATATTGTTTCCCTATTTGAAGGGATTTCAACGTTTAAAATCTTGAAAATCTTTTTTTTGGCAAAACAGCACGTTTTGAGCTTTAATCTGCTTTTTAACGCGAAAAAACAGCATAAAAACGACAAAATTTTTTATTATTCTTTTTTATTAATATTGCGTCTTTTGAAGGGATTTCAACGATCAAAAATGCTTAAAAATCT
Organism: Dalotia coriaria; assembly: GCF_025399875.1. Lineage (NCBI taxonomy): Eukaryota > Metazoa > Arthropoda > Insecta > Coleoptera > Staphylinidae > Dalotia > Dalotia coriaria. The sequence goes on along the minus strand of NW_027047845.1, from coordinate 3,302 downwards.
TTTTTTAGCAAAACAGCACTTTTTGAGTTTTTAATCTGCGTTTTAACGCGAAAAACATTTTTAAAAAACGGCGAATTTTTATTATTCTTTTTTAATTAATATTGTTTCTTTTTGGGGCGTTTCAACGATTTTAAATCCCGGAAAATCCCCTTTTTTTAAAAGCAAAACAGCACTTTTTGAGCTTTAATCTGCGTTTTAAGGGAAAAACGTAAAAACGACAAAAATTTTTATTATTCTTTTTTTATTAATATTGCGCCTATTTGAACGTTTTCCCAACGAAAAAAAAAAAAAAATCCCGAAAATGCTTATTTTACCCCTAAACAGCACTTTTTGAGTTTTTTAATCTGCTTTTTAACGGGCGGAAAAAAGGGGGTTTATTATTATTTTTTATTAATAAAGATTTGAAGGGTTTCAACGATCTAAAATGCTTGAAAATGTTTTTTTAGCAAAACAGCACGTTTTGGGGGCTTTAATCTGCGTTTTAACGCGTAAAACAGAAATAAAACGACAAAAATTTTTATTATTCTTTTTTATTAATATTGCGTCTATTTGAACGATTTCAACGATCAAAAATGCTTGAAAATGCTTATTTTAGCAAAAAAAGCACGTTTTAAACTTTAATCTGCTTTTTAACGTGTAAAAAGAAAATAAAACGACAAAATTTTTATTATTCTTTTTTTATTAATATTGTTTCTATTTGAACGATTTCAACGATCTAAAATGCTTGAAAATGTTTTATTTTGGAAAACAGCACGTTTGAGTTTTAATCTGCTTTTAACGCGTAAAAAAACATAAAACGACGAATTTTTATTATTCTTTTTTATTAATATTGCGTCTATTTAAAAACGATTTCAAGGGATCAAAAAATGCTTAAAAATCTTTTTTAAGCAAAACAGCACGTTTGGGGTTTTAATCTGCGTTTTAACGCGTAAAACAGCAAAAAAAGGGCAAATTTTTTTATTATTCTTTTTTATTAATATTGTTTTATTTGAACGTTTTCAACGATCTAAAAGGGAAAATGCTTTTTTTAAAAGCAAAACAGCAATTTTTTGAGTTTTAAATTTTTGCTTTTTTAACGCGTAAAACAGCATAAAAACGACGTTTTTATTATTCTTTTTATTAATATTGCGTCTATTTGAATAAATTTAACGATCAAAAAATGTTGAAAAATGCTTTTTTTTAAAGAAAAAACAGAAAGATTTGGGGCTTTTTCTGCTTTTTAACGGTAAAAAAACAAAAAAACGAGGGGAAATTTTATTTTCGTTTTTATTTTTTTGCGTCTTTTTGGGAAAACGGTTTAAACGGTCAAAAAAGGGGCGAAAATGTTTTATTTTAGCAAAACACCACTTTTTGAGTTTTAATCTCCCGTTTTAACGGGGAAAACAGCAAAAAAAAACGACAAATTTTTTTATTATTTGTTTTTTTTTAAATTTGCTTCTATTTGAAGGGTTTCCCAAGGGTCAAAAATGTTTGGGAAAATGCTTATTTTAAAAGCAAAACAGCATTTTTGGTTTTAATCTGCTTTTTAACGCGTAAAACAGCTTAAAAACGACGAAATTTTTATTATTCGTTTTTTATTAATTTCTCTATTTGAACGTTTAAACGATCTAAAATGCTTGAAAATGCTTTTTTTTGGCAAAACAGCCTTTTTGGGCTTTAATCTGCGTTTAACGCGTAAAACAGCAAAAAAAACGGCTTTTTATTATTTTTTTTTATTAATTTTTGCCTTTTAAAAGGGATTTAAACGATCTAAAATGTTTGAAAATGTTTTTTTTTAACAAAACAGCACGTTTTGAGCTTTAATCTGCTTTTTTAACTCGAAAAAACAGCATAAAACAAAACAAATTTTTTTATTATTGGGTTTTTTATTAATATTGATTCTATTTGAACGTTTCAAAGGGATCAAAAAATGTTTGGGAAAATTTTATTTTAAAAAACAGCACGTTTTGGGGCTTTTAATCTCTTTTAAACGCGTAAACGGCTTAAAAAACGACAAAATTTTTTATTATTCGTTTTTTAATTATTCCCGTCTATTTGAACGTTTCAACGACCCAAAAATGCTTGAAAATGCTTATTTTAAAAACAGCACTTTTTGGAGTTTTAATCGCTTTTTAACGCGTAAAACAGCATAAAAATGACGAATTTTTATTATTCTTTTTTTATTAATATTGCTTCTATTTAAACGATTTCAACGTCTAAAATCCTTGAAAATGCTTATTTTAGAAAAAAAAACAGCACGTTTTGAGCTTTAATCTGCTTTTTAAAGCGTAAAAAAACCCCCGGGGCGAAATTTTTTTATTGTTTTATTAATATTCTTCTTTTTGGGAACGACTTCAACGTTTTTAAAATGTTTAAAAATCTTATTTTGCAAAACAGCACATTTGAGTTTTTCTGCGTTTTAAGGGTAAAACAGCAAAAAAAACGACGAAATTTTTATTATTCTTTTTTATTAATATTGCGTCTTTTTGGGGCGTTTCCCAACGTCTAAAATGCTTAAAAATCTTATTTTAGCAAAAAAAAGGGTTTTGGGGGGTTTTTCCCCGCGTTTTAACGCGTAAAACAAAAAAAAACGACAAAATTTTTTATTACGTTTTTTTTTTTTTCCCTCTATTTGAACGATTTCAACGATCAAAAATGCTTGAAAAATCTTATTTTAGAAAAAACAGAAGTTTGAGCTTTAACTGCTTTTTAACGCGTAAAACAGCAAAAAAAACGACAATTTTTTTAATTTTTCCGTTTTTTATTAATATTGCTTCTATTTGAACGATTTCAACGATCAAAAAATCTTGAAAATGCTTTTTTTAAAGAAAAACACCCTTTTTGGGAAGTTTTAATCTGCGTTTTAACGCGAAAAACAGCATAAAACGACGAAATTTTTTTATTCTTTTTTTTATTAATATTGCGTCTATTTGAACGTTTCCCCCAACGACCTAAAATGCTTGAAAATGCTTATTTTTAAAAGAAAAAACAGCACTTTTTGAGTTTTTAATCTGCGTTTTAACGTGTAAAACGGCATAAAACGACGAAATTTTTATTGTTTTTTTTAAATATTGTTTTTTTTTAACGATTTCAACGATCTAAAATGCTTGAAAATGCTTTTTTTAGCAAAACAGCACGTTTTGAGCTTTAATCGCGTTTTAACGCGAAAAACAGCATAAAACGACAAATTTTTTTATTATTCGTTTTTTATTAATATTTTTCTATTTGAACGATTTAAAGGGGATCAAAAAATGCAAAAATGCTTATTTTGGCAAAACAGCCTTTTTGAGTTTTTAATCTGCTTTTTAAGGGAAAAAACAGCA
>NW_027047844.1:2500-12446 GCF_025399875.1 Dalotia coriaria | reverse complement strand
TGAAAACCGTTTTTTTCCCCAAAGGGATTTTTTAAAATTTTGTTAAAAAATGCTTATTTTAGAAAAACAGCACGTTTTGAGTTTTAATCTGCGTTTTAACGCGAAAAACAGCATAAAACGACGAATTTTTATTATTCGTTTTTATTAATATTGCTTCTTTTTGGGAACGTTTCAACGATCAAAAAATGCTTAAAAATGCTTTTTTTTGGAAAAAACAGCACGTTTTGAGTTTTAATCTGCGTTTTAACGCGAAAAAACAGCATAAAAACGACAAATTTTTTTATTATTCGTTTTTATTAATATTGCGTCTATTTGAAGGGATTTCAACGATTAAAATGCTTAAAAAATGCTTATTTTAGAAAAAAACAGCACGTTTTGAGTTTTATTCTGCGTTTTAAGGGAAAAAAACAGCAAAAAAAAACGACGAAATTTTTATTATTCTTTTTTTATTTTATTGCGTCTATTTGAACGATTTCAACGATCTAAAATGCTTGAAACTGTTTTTTTTTTCCCAAAACAGCACGTTTTGAGTTTTAACTGCGTTTTAACGCGTAAAACAGCAAAAAAACGACGTTTTTTTATTATTCTTTTTTATTAATATTGCTTCTATTTGAACGATTTCAACGATCAAAAAATGTTTGAAAATGTTTTATTTTAGCAAAACAGCACTTTTTGAGTTTTAATCTGCGTTTTAACGCGAAAAACAGCATAAAACGACAAAATTTTTTTATTTTTCCCTTTTTTTATTAATATTGCGTCTATTTGAAGGGGATTTCAACGATCTAAAATGCTTGAAAATGCTTATTTTAAAAAAAAAAGCACGTTTTGAGCTTTAATCTGCGTTTTAACGCGAAAAACAGCAAAAAAACGACGAATTTTTATTATTCGTTTTTATTAATATTGTTTTATTTGAAAGATTTCAACGATAAAAAAAAGCTTGAAAATGCTTATTTTAAAAAACAGCACGTTTTGAGTTTAATCTGCTTTTTAACGCGTAAAACAGCAAAAAAAACGACGAAATTTTTATTATTCGTTTTATTAATATTGCGTCCAGAACGATTTCAACGATCTAAAATGCTTGAAAATGTTATTTTAAAAAACAGCACGTTTTGAGCTTTAACGGTTTTAACGCGAAAACAGCAAAAAAAACGACGAATTTTTATTATTCGTTTTTAATATTTTTTTATTTAACGATTTCAACGATCAAAAAATGCTTGAAAATGCTTTTTTTAAAAGCAAAACAGCACGTTTTGAGTTTTAATCTGCGTTTTAACGCGTAAAAAACAAAAAAAACGACAAAATTTTTTTATTATTGTTTTTTTTTTTATTGCGTCTATTTGAACGATTTCAACGATCTAAAATGCTTAAAATGTTTTTTTTAGCAAAACAGCACTTTTTTGAGTTTTAATCTGCGTTTTAACGCGTAAAACAGCATAAAACGACGAAATTTTTTTATTATTCGTTTTTATTAATATTGCGTCCATTTGAACGAAAACACAAAATGCTTAAAAATGTTTTTTTGGGCAAAAACGATTTTTGGGTTTTAACTGCGTTTTAACGGGGAAAACAGCATAAAACGACGAATTTTATTATTCTTTTTTATTATTATTGTTCTTTTTAAGATTTCAACGATCAAAAAATGTTAAAATGCTTATTTTAGCAAAACAGCACTTTTTGAGCTTTAATCTGCGTTTTAACGCGTAAAACAGCATAAAACACGAATTTTTATTATTCGTTTTTATTAATATTGCGTCTATTTGAACGATTTCATCGATTAAAATGCTTGAAAATGCTTATTTTAGAAAAAACAGCCCTTTTGATTTTTTAATCTGCGTTTTAACGCGTAAAACAGCATAAAACGAGAATTTTTATTATTCTTTTTTATTAATATTGTTTATTTGAACGATTTCAACGATCTAAAATGTTTAAAAAATTTATTTTAGCAAAACAGCACGTTTGAGCTTTATTCGCTTTTTAACGCGAAAAACAGCATAAAAACGACCTAATTTTTATTATTCTTTTTTATTAATATTGCGTCTATTTGAACGATTTCAACGATTAAAATGTTGAAAATGCTTTTTTTAGAAAAAAGAGTTTTGAGTTTTAATCGCTTTTTAACGCGTAAACAGCATAAAAAAAACGAATTTTTATTTTTCGTTTTTATTAATATTGCTTCTATTTGAACGATTTCAACGATCAAAATGCTTGAAAATGCTTATTTTAGAAAAACAGCACGTTTTGAGTTTAATCTGCGTTTTAACGCGAAAACAGCAAAAAAAAACGACAAATTTTTTTATTTTTCGTTTTTATTAATATTGCGTCTATTTGAACGTTTTAAACATCTAAAATGCTTGAAAATGCTTATTTTAGCAAAACAGCACGTTTTGAGCTTTATTCTGCGTTTTAACGCGTAAAAGCATAAAACGACGAATTTTATTATCGTTTTATTTATTGCGTCTATTTGAACGATTTCAACGATCTAAAAATGCTTGAAAATGCTTATTTTAGCAAAACAGCACGTTTTGAGCTTATTCTGCGTTTTAACGCGTAAAAGAGCATAAAAAACGACGAAATTCTTTATTATTCGTTTTATTTTATTGCGTCTATTTGAACGATTTCAACGATCTAAAAATGCTTGAAAATGCTTATTTTAGCAAAACAGCACGTTTGAGCTTTAATCTGCGTTTAACGCGTAAACAGCATAAAAACGACGAAATTTTTATTATTCGTTTTTATTAATATTGCGTCTATTTGAACGATTTCCAACGATCTAAAATGCTTGAAAATGCTTATTTTAGCAAAACAGCACGTTTTGAGCTTTAATCTGCGATTTAACGCGTAAAACAGCATGTTCACGAATTTTTATTATTCGTTTTATTAATATTGCTTCTATTTGAACGATTTCAACGGATCAAATGCTTGAAAATGCTTATTTTAGCAAAAACAAGCACGTTTTGAGCTTTAATCTGCGTTTTAACAAGTGTAAAACAGCATGTAAAAACGACGAATTTTTTATTATTCGTTTTTATTAATATTGCGTCTATTTGAACGATTTCATCGATCTAAAATGCTTGAAAATGCTTATTTTAGCAAAACAGCCCTCTTTTGAGTTTTAATCTGCGTTTTAACGCGTAAACAGCATAAAACGACGCAAACTTTATTATTCGTTTTTTATTAATATTGTTTCTATTTGAACGATTTCAACGATCTAAAAATGCTTGAAAAATGCTTATTTTAGCAAAACAGCACGTTTTGAGCTTTATTCTGCGTTTTAACGCGTAAAAACAGCATAAAACGACCTAATTTTATTATTCGTTTTTTATTAATATTGCGTCTATTTGAACGATTTCAACGATCTAAAATGCTTGAAAATGCTTATTTTAAAAAACAGCACGTTTTGAGCTTTAATCTGCGTTTTAACGCGTAACAGCATAAAACGAATTTTTATTATCTGTTTTGCCAATATTGCTTCTTATTTGAACACTTCAACGATCTAAAATGCTTGAAAAATGCTTATTTTAAAGCAAAAACAGCACGTTTTGAGTTTTAATCTGCGTTTTAACGCGTAAAACAGCATAAAAACGACGAAATCTTTTACACCGCTTTACATTGCGTCTATTTGAACGATTTCCACCACCAAAATGCTTGAAAATGCTTATTTTAGCAAAACAGCACGTTTTTGAGCTTTTAATCTGCGTTTTAACGCGTAAAATGGCATACAAACGACGAATTCTTTACATTCGTTTTTATTAATATTGCTTCTTATTTGAACGATTTCAACGATCTAAAAATGCTTGAAAATGCTTATTTTAGCAAAACAGCATTTTGAGCTTTAATCTGCGTTTAGCGCGCAAAACAGCATAAAACTACGAAATTTTTATTATTCGTTTTTATTTTATTGCGTCTATTTGAACGATTTCAACGATCTAAAAATGCTTGAAAAATGCTTATTTTATTAAAACAGCACGTTTTGAGTTTTAATCTGCGTTTTAACGCGGAAAACAGCATAAAACACGAATTTTTTTGTATTATTCGTTTTATATTAATATTGCTTATTTGAACGATTTAACGATCTAAAAATGCTTGAAAATGCTTATTTTAAAGCAAAAACAGCACGTTTTGAGCTTTAACTGCGTTTTAACGCGTAAAACAGCATAAAAACGACGAATTTTTTTATTATTCGTTTTTTAATATTGCTTCGGCTCAACCGACAAACGATCTAAAAATGCTTGAAAATGCGTATTTTAGCAAAAAAACAGCACGTTTTGAGTTTATTCTGCGTTTTAACGCGTAAAAGAGCATAAAACGACGAAATTTTTATTATCTGTTTTATTTTATTGCGCCCATTTGAACGATTTCAACGATCTAAAATGCTTGAAAATGCTTATTTTGTAGCAAAACAGCACGTTTTGAGCTTTAATCTGCGTTTTAACGCGTAAAACAGCATAAAAAAACGACGAAATTTTTATTATCTACACATTATGTCTATTTCCAACGATTTCAACGATCTAAAATGCTTGGAAATGCTTATTTTAGCAAAAACAATGTTTTGAGCTTTAATCTGCGATTTAACGCGTAAAACAGCATAAAACGACGAATTTTTTATTCGTTTTGCCAATATTGCTTCTATTTGAACGATTTCAACGATCTAAAAAATGCTTGAAAAATGCTTTATTTTAGCAAAACAGCACGTTTTGAGCTTTTGTCTGCGTTTTAACGCGTAAAATGGCGTACAAAACACGAATTTTTATTATTCGTTTTTATTAATACGTTTCTATCGGAACAATTTTAACGATCTAAAATGCTTGAAAATGCCTATTTTAGCAAAAACAGCACGTTTTGAGTTTTAATCTGCGTTTTAGCGCGTAAAACAGCATAAAAACGACGAAATTTTTATTATTCGTTTTTATTAATATTGCGTCTATTTGAACGATTTCAAAGATCTAAAATGCTTGAAAATGCTTATTTTAGCAAAACAGCACGTTTTGAGCTTTTAATCTGCGTTTAACGCGTAAAACAGCATAAATCCGACGAATTTTTTATTATTCGTTTTTATTAATATTGCTTCTATTTAACGATTTCAACGATCTAAAATGCTTGAAAATGCTTATTTTAGCAAAACAGCACGTTTTGAGCTTTAATCTGCGTTTAACGCGTAAAATGTTACAAAAACGACGAAATTTTATTATTCGTTTTATTAATATTGCGTCCATTTGAACTTCAACGATCTAAAAATGCTTGAAAATGCTTATTTTAAAGCAAAACAGCACGTTTTGAGTTTTAATCTGCGTTTTAACGCGTAAAACAAGCATAATAACGACGAATTTTTATTATTCGTTTTTATTAATATTGCTTATTTGAACGATTTCAACGATCTAAAATGCTTGAAAATGCTTATTTTAGCAAAAACAGCACGTTTTGCTTTAATCTGCGTTTTAACGCGTAAAACAGCATAAAAACGACGAAATTTACTATTCGTTTTTATTAATATTGCTTTATTTGAACGATTTCAACGATCTAAAATGCTTGAAAATGCTTATTTTAAAGAAAACAGCACGTTTTTGAGCTTTAATCTGCGTTTTAACGCATAAAACAGCATAAAAACGACGAAATTTTATTATTCGTTTTTTATTAATATTGCGTCCATTTGAACGATTTCAACGATCTAAAATGCTTGAAAATGCTTATTTTAGCAAAACAGCACGTTTTGAGTTTTAATTCGCGTTTTAACGCGCGTAAAACAGCATAAAACGACGAATTTTTATTATTCGTTTTTATTAATATTGCTTCTATTTGAACGATTTCCAACGATTCAAAAATGCTTGGAAAATGCTTATTTTAGCAAAACAGCACGTTTTGAGTTTTAATCTGCGTTTAACGCGTAAAACAGCATAAAACGACGAAATTTTTATTATTCGTTTTTGTATTAATATTGCGTCCATCGTCGATTTCAACGATCTAAAAATGCTTGAAAAATGCTTATTTTAAAGGAAAACAGCAATGTTTTGAGCTTTAATCTGCGTTTTAACGCGGAAAAACAGCATAAAACGATTAAATTTTATTATTCGTTTTTATTAATATTGCTTCTATTTGAACGATTTCAACGATCTAAAATGCTTGAAAATGCTTATTTTAGCAAAAAACAGCACGTTTTGAGTTTTAATCTGCGTTTTAACGCGTAAAACAGCATAAAAACGACGAATTTTTATTATTCGTTTTTTTTTAATATTGCTTCTATTTGAACGATTTCACGATTCAAAATGCTTGAAAATGCTTTATTTGTGCAAAACAGCACGTTTTGAGTTTTAATCTGCGTTTTAACGCGTAAAACAGCATAAAAACGACGAAATTTTATTATTCGTTTTTATTTTTATTGCGTCTATTTGAACGATTTCAACGATCTAAAAATGCTTGAAAATGCTTTATTTCCGTGAAAGCAAAACAGCACGTTTTGAGTTTTAATCTGCGTTTTAACGCGTAAAACAGCATACAAAACGACGAAATTTTTGATATTCGTTTTTATTAATATTGCGTCCATTTGAACGATTTCAACGATCTAAAATGCTTGAAAGTTTTATTTGAAGCAAAAAACAGCACGTTTTGAGTTTTTAATCTGCGTTTTAACGCGCGGAAAAACAAAGATAAAAACGACGAATTTTTATTATTCGTTTTTATTATTATTGCTTCTATTTGAACGATTTAACGATCTAAAATGCTTGAAAATGCTTATTTTAGCAAAACAGCACGTTTTGAGTTTTAATCTGCGTTTTAACGCGTAAACAGCATAAAAACGACGAATTTTTTTATTATCTGTTTTATTTTATTGAGTCTATTTGAACGATTTCAACGATCTAAAATGCTTGAAAATGCTATTTTAGCAAAACAGCACGTTTTGAGCTTTAATCTGCGTTTTAACGCGAACAGCATAAAAACGAAGAATTTTTTATTATTCGTTTTTATTAATATTGCAACGGTTTGAACGATTTCAACGATCTAAAATGTTTGAAAATGCTTATTTTAGCGCAAAACAGCACGTTTTGAGTTTTATTCTGCGTTTTAACGCGTAAAACAGCATAAAACGACGAAATTTTTATTATTCGTTTTTATTTTATTGCGTCTATTTGAAAAGATTCTCTAACGGATCTAAAATGCTTGAAAATGCTTATTTTAGCAAAACAGCACGTTTTGAGCTTTAATCTGCGTTTTAACGCGTAAAACAGCATAAAACGACGAATTTTTATTATTCGTTTTTTATTAATATTGCTTCTATTTGAACGATTTCAACGATCTAAATGCTTGAAAATGCTTATTTGAGCAAAACAGCACGTTTTGAGCTTTAATCTGCGTTTTAACGCGGAAAACAGCATAAAAACGACGAATTTTTTATTATTCGTTTTATATTACTATTGCTTCTATTTGAACGATTTCAACGATCTAAAAATGCTTGGAAAATGCTTTATTTTGTGCGTAAACAGCACGTTTGAGCTTAACGGTGTTTTAACGCGTAAAACAGCGCATGTTCACGAATTTTTGGTCGTTTTTTTAATATTGCTTCTATTTGAACGATTTCCAACGTGATCTAAAATGCTTGAAAATGCTTTTATTTTAGCAAAACAGCACGTTTTGAGCTTTATTCTGCGTTTAGCGTAAAACAGCATAAAAAAACGACGAAATTTTTATTATTCGTTTTTATTTTTATTGCGTCTATTTGAAACGATTTCAACGATCTAAAATGCTTGAAATGTTTATTTTAGCAAAACAGCAATGTTTTGAGCTTTAATCTGCGTTTTAACGCGTAAAACAGCATAAAACGACGAAATTTTTATTATTCGTTTTTATTAATATTGCGTCTATTTGAACGATTTCAACGATCTAAAATGCTTGAAAATGCTTATTTTAGCAAAAACAGCACGTTTTGAGCTTTATTCTGCGTTTTAACGCGTAAAACAGCATAAAATGACGAAATTTTTATATTCGTTTTTATTTTTATTGCGTCTATTTGAACGATTTCAACGATCTAAAATGCTTGAAAATGCTTATTTTAAAACAGCGTTTTGAGCTTTAATCTGCGTTTAGCACGTAAAACAGCATAAAACGACGAAATTTTTATTATTCGTTTTATTTTTATTACAAATCTATTTGAACGATTTCAACGATCTAAAATGCTTGAAAATGCTTATTTTAGCAAAACAGCACGTTTTGAGCTTTAATCTGCGTTTAACGCGTAAAACAGCATAAAACGACGAATTTGTTATTATTGGTTTTTATTAATATTGCTTCTATTTGAACGATTTCAACGGTGATCTAATGCTTGAAAATGCTTAGTATTTTAGCAAAACAGCACGTTTTGAGCTTTAATCTGCGTTTTTAACGCGCGTAAACAACATAAAACGACGAAATTTTTATTATTCGTTTTTATTAATATTGCGTCTATTTCAACGATTTCAACGATCTAAAATGCTTGAAAATGCTTATTTAGCAAAACAGCACGTTTTGAGCTTTATTCTGCGTTTTAACGCGTAAAACAGCATAAAACGACTAAATTTTATTATTCGTTTTTATTTTTTATTGCGTCTATTTGAACGATTTCAACGATCACAAAAATGCTTGAAAATGCTTATTTTAGCAAAACAGCACGTTTTGAGCTTTAATCACGTTTTTAACGCGTAAAACAGCATAAAACGACGAAATTTTTTATTATTCGTTTTTTATTAATATTGCGTCTATCTGAACGATTTCAACGATCTAAAATGCTTGAAAATGCTTATTTTAGCAGCAAAACAGCACGTTTTGAGCTTTGTCTGCGTTTAACGCGTAAAACAGCATAAAACGACGAATTTTTTATTATTCGTTTTTTATTAATGTGCTTCTATTTGAACGATTTCCAACGATCTAAAAATGCTTGAAAACATTATTTTAGCAAAACAGCACGTTTGAGCTTTTAATCTGCGTTTTAACGCGTAAGAGCAGCATAAAAACGACGAATTTTTATTATTGTTTTTATTAATGTGCACGTCTGTTGAACGATTTCAACGATCTAAAATGCTTGAAAATGCTTATTTTAGAAAGCAGCACGTTTGGGCTTTATTCTGCGTTTTAACGCGTAAAACAGCATAAAACGACGAAATTTTATTATTCGTTTTTATTTTTTTATTGCGTCTATTTGAACGGTTTCAAGCGATCTACGTGCTTGAAAATGCTTATTTTAGCAAAACAGCACGTTTGAGCTTTTAATCACGCGTTTTTAACGCGTAGGCAACATAAAAGCGACGAATTTTTTATTATTCGTTTTATTAATATTGCTCTATTTGAACGATTTCAACGATCTAAAATGCTTGAAAATACTTATTTTTAGCAAAACAGCACGTTTGAGCTTTAATCTGCGTTTTAACGCGTAAAACAGCATAAAACGACAGAGGAAATTTTTATTATTTGTTTTTATTAATATTGCCGTCTATTTGAACAATTTCAACGATCTAAAATGCTTGAAAATGCTTATTTTAGCAAAACAGCACATTTGGGCTTTATTCTGCGTTTTTAACGCATGAAGCAGCATAAAAACGACGGGAATTTTTATTATTCGTTTTATTTTATTGCGTCTGTTGAACGGTTTCAACGATAAAATGGCAGAAATGCTTATTTTATGAAACAGCACGTTTGAGCTTTAATCTGCGTTTTAACGCGTAAAACAGCATAAAACGACGTTTTTTGTTATTCGTTTTTATTAATATTGCTTCTATTTGAACGATTTCAACGATCCTAAAATGCTTGAAAATGCTTATTTTAGCAAAACAGCACGTTTTGAAGGCTTTTAATCTGCGTTTAACGCGTAAAACAGCATAAAACGACGAAATTTTTATTATTCGTTTTTTATTAATATTGCGTCTATTTCCAGCAGTTTCAACGATCTAAAATGCTTGAAAATGCTTATTTTAGCAAAACAGCA
>NW_027047843.1:0-12448 GCF_025399875.1 Dalotia coriaria | reverse complement strand
AATCGTTTCAAATAGACGCAATATTGTAAAAACGAATATAAAAATTTCGTCGTTTTTATGCTGTTTTGCGGTAAACGCAGATTAAAAGGCTCAAAACGTGCTGTTTTGCTAAAATAAGCATTTTCAAACATTTTAGATCGTTGAAGTCGTTCAAATAGAAACGTATTAATAAAACGAATAATAAAGAATTTCGTCGTTCTTATGCTGTTTTTACGCGCGTTAAAACGCAGATTATAGCGCATTTCAAGCGTTGTTTGTTTTTGCTAAAACGAAATCATTTTTCAAAAACATTTTAGATCGTTGGGGAAATCGACAAATAGGGCGAAATATTATTAATAAAAACGCGAATAATAAAATTTCGTCGTTTTATGCCATTTTACGCGGTAAAACGCAGATTAAAACTCAAAACGTGCTGTTTTGCTAAAATAAACATTTTCAAGCTTTGGCGTTTTAGATCGATTTGAAATCGTTAAATAGAAGCAATATTAATGAAAACAGATAATACAAAAGATTCGTCACGTTTTTTATGCTGTTTTACGCGTTAAAACGCAGAATTTAAAACTCAAAACATTTTCTTTGCTAAGTAGCAAGCATTTTAGATCGTTGAAATCGTTCAAAGGGCAATTAAAAATAATAAAATTTGTCGTTTTATGCGTTTACGCGTTAAAAGCATAATAAAGAATAAAAACGTGCTGTTTTTGCTGTTTAGCTTAAAGCAGATTTTAGTCGTTGAAATCGTTCAAATAAGCATATTAAAAAAACGAATAATAAAAAATTTCGTTTTATGCTGTTTGCGTTAAAACGCAGATTAAAAACTCAAACGTGCGTTTTTATGCTTATAAGCATTTTCAAATTTGGTCGTTGAATCGTTCTTGGTAAAAATATTACTAAATTTAATAAAAATTCGTCGTTTTATGCGTTTACGCGTTAAACGAATAAAGCTAAACGCTTTTTTGCTTAAATACTTTCAAGCATTTTAGATCTAAATCGTTTCAAATAGACGCAATTAAAAAAACGAATAATAAATTCGTTTTTAATGCTGTTTACGCTAAAACGCAGATTAAAGCTCAAAACGTGCGTTTTTGCTAATTAAGCATTTAACCAATTAAGCTAAATGTTTAAAATAGAAGCAATATTAATAAAACGAATAAAAAAATCTTCATTTATAGCTTTTTACGCGTTAAAACAGAATTAAGCTAAAATTGCTTTTTGCTAAAATAACATTTCAAAGCATTTTTAGATCGTTGAAAATCGTTTCAAATAGACAATATTAATAAAACGTAATAAATTTAGCTTTTACTGTTACGATAAAACGCAGATAAACTTAAAACGTGCTGTTTTACTTAAAATAAGCATTTTCAAGCATTTTAGATGTGAAATCGTTAAAATTTGAGAATTGAAAAACAATAATAAAAAATAAAGTCGTTAAATTGCTGTTTTTACGCGTTAAAACGCGAAAAACTAAAAGTTGAATAGTTTTAATTACTTAAACGCTCAAAACGTGCTGTTTTCAAAATAAGCATTTTCAAACATTTTAGATCGTTGAAATCGTTCAAATAGAAACAATATTAATAAAAACGAATAGCAAAAATTCGCCGTTTTATGCTGTTTTACGCGTTAAAACGCAGAATAAAGCTCAAAACGTGCTGTTTGTAAATAAGCATTTTCAAAGCATTTTGAATCGTTGAAATCTCGTTCCAAATGGGAAGCAATAATGAAAAACGAATAATAAAAATTCGTCGTTTTATACTGTATTACGCGTTAAAACGCAGATTAAAGCTCAAACACGTGCTGTTTTGCTAAGAATAACATTTTCCGGCATTTTAGATCGTTGAAATCGTTCAAATGAAGCAATAATGGCAAAACGAATAATAAAAAAATTTGTGTTTATGCTCTTTTGCGTTAAAACGCAGATTAAAAACTCAAGCGGCACTTTCAAATAAAGCATTTTCAGCATTTTAGATCATTGAAATCAACTTAAGCAAAGACGCAATATTAATAAAAACGAATAATAAAAAATTTCGTCGTTTTATGCTGTTTTACCTTCAAAGGCACCGAATAAAGCTCAAAGCGTACTGTTTTGCTAAAATAAGCATTTTTCGGCAGCGCAGATCGTTAAATCGATAGTAGACGCAATAATAGCGCAAATAATAAAAATTCGTCGTTTTAAGCGCATTTTGCTGGGTAAACGCAGATTAAAGCTCAAAAACGTGCTGTTTTCATCGCCATTTTTAAACATTTGAACGGATCGTTTGTCCAGACTGCGCTCGAAGCCAGCCAAAACGAATAATAAAAATTTCGTCATTTTGCTCCTTTTACGTTAAAAAGCGCAGTTAAGCTCAAACGATGCTGTTTTGCGCCAGGCCACGGCATTTTCGAAGCATTTAGGTCAATTGGAAATAACAAATAGACGCAATATTAAGCTAAAAAACGAATAATAAAAATTTCGTCGTTTTATTAACGACGCGCGGTTGGCGCAGATAAAGCTCAAAACGGTAACTGTTTTTGCTTCAAATAAACGTTCCGGCACGGATCGTTTGGATCGTTCAAGTAAACAGCCAGCGCTCAACTAAAGCGAAGAATAAAAATTTCATTCCGTTTTTATGTGTTGCGGTTAAACACAGATTTAAGAAGCTCAAAACGTGCTGTTTGCTAAAATAAGCATTTTAAACGCTGAATCGTTGAAATCCCGTTCAAATGGGCGCAATAATAAAAACAGATAATAAAGATTCGTCGTTTTTCGTATGTTTTACGCGTTAAACGCGTTAAACTCAAGGCGATACCATTTTGCTAAAGAATAAAGCATTTTCAAGCATTTTGGATGATTTGAAATCCGTTCAAAATGGAAGCAATATTAATCAAAAGAGCGATAATAAAAAGGTAATCGTTTTAGCGCCATTTTGGTTAAAGGCGCAGATTAAAGCTCAAAACGGTATGACGTTAAAATACGGCGTTTTGCACAAAGGCGTACCAGATCTGGTTGAAGTCGTTCGTGAAGCAATATTAATAAAAACAGAATGAAAAAATTTGATCATTTTTATGATGTTTTACGCGTTAGAAAACCGCGAATTAAGAAACTGCAAACGTTGCTGTTTTCATTATTTTCGGCATTTTAGATCGTGAAATCGTTTCCGGAAGTAATATTAATAAAAACAGGCAAAAAATTGTCGGTGCATGCTGTTTTACGCGTTTAAACGCAGATTAAGCTCAAAACGTGCTGTTTGCTAAAATAATAAACATTTCGGCGTTTTCGCAAGTCGACGAAATCGTTTCAAATGGGCCGCAAATATTGTAAAACCGAATAATAAAGAACACCGTGGACGCTTTATGCTGTTTTACGCTGTTAAAACGCAGATTAAAGCTCAAAACTGACTTTGTTTTGCTAAAATAAGCATTTCGGCATTTAGATCGTTGAAATCGTTCAAATAGAGAGCAATATTAATAAAAGCAATAAATAAAATTCGTCGTTTTGTATTTTACGTTAAGCGCAGATTAAAGCCGTAAAATAAGCATTTTCAAGCATTTTAAGATCGTTTGAAATCGTTCAAATAGAGCAATATTTAATAAAAAGCAGATAATAAAATTTCGTCGATTTTATTTTTACGCGTTAAAACGCAGATTAAACTCAAACGTAAATAAATTTTCAAGCATTTTATATCGGTGAAGTCATTCCAAAATAGACGCAATAAAATAAAAAACGGTAACCAAAATTTGTCGTTTTTATGCTGTTTTACGCGTTAAAACCTTGCCGGAAGTAAAACTCAAATTGTGCTGTTTTTGCTAAAACCGGCGCAGCATTTTAGATCGTTGGGAAATCGTTTCAAATAGACGCAATATTAATAAAGCGAATAATAAAAATTTCGTCGTTTTTTTATGCTTGTTTTACGCGTTAGAAACTGCCAGATTAAAAGCACCGAAATCTGCTGTTTTTGCTAAAATAAGCATTTTCAAGCATTTTAAATCGTTGAAATCGTTTCAAATTGAAGCAATATTAATAAAACGAATAATAAAAAATTCGTCGTTTTATACTGTTTTTACACGCGTTAAAACGCAGATTAAACTCAAAACGCCGCGTTTAAATATCGCGTTTCAAGCTTTTAGATCGTTGAAATCGTTCAAATAGACGCAATAAAAATAAAAACGAATAATAAAAATTTCTGATCGTTTTTATGCTGTTTTTACGCGTTAAAACGGAATAAAACTCAAAACGATGCTGTTTTGTAAAATAAGCATTTTCAAGCATTTTAGATCGTTGAAATCGTTCAAATAGACGCAATATTAATAAAACGAATGGCAAAAATTGCGTTTTATGCTGTTTTACGCGTTAAACGCAGATTAAAAGCACGCTCAAAACGTGCTGTTTTGCTAAAATAAGCATTTTCACCGGCATTTTAGATCGTTGCAGAATCATTCGTAGGGCGCAATAGTAATAAAACGAATAATAAAAATTCGTCGTTTTTATGCTGTTTTCACGCGATTAAACGCGAGATTAAAGCTCAAAACGATGTGTTTTGCTAAAATAAACGTTACGCAAAGGCATTTGGTCCGTTGAAATCGTTTTAAAATGAAGGCGTAGTAGTAAAAACTGAATGTCAAAAAATTTCACGTCATTTTATGCTCTTTACGCGTTAAAACGCCAGATTAAAGCTCAAAACGCTGTTCGATAAGCATTTTAACGGCATTTTGCAGTCGTTGGAAATCAACTTTCAGTAGACTGTCTTCGTAAAACGAATAATAAAATTTCGTCGTTTTATGCTGTTTTACGCGTTAAAACGCAGAATAAAGCTCAAAACGTGCTGTTTGCTAAAATAAGCATTTTGGCGGCAGATCGTTGAAGTAGTTCAAATAGAAGCAGTATGGTAAAGCTGAATAATAAAATTTTGTCGTTTTGCATGTGCTGTTTTACGCGTTAAAACGCAGAATAAAACTCAAAACGTGCTGTTTTGCGCAAAATAAGCATTTTCAAACATTTTTAGATCGTTTGAAATCGTTCAAATAGAAACAATATTAATAAAAACGGAGCCAGCAAAAATTCGTCGTTTTTGTGCTGTTTTACGCGTTAAAACGCAGATTAAAACTCGAAACGTGCTGTTTTACGCACAAAATAAGCATTTTCAAGCATTTTTATATCGATTGATCGTTCCAAATAGACGCAATAAAAGGCAAAGCGAATAATAAAAAATTTCGTCGTTTTTATGCTGTTTTACGCGTTAAAACGCAGAATAAAGAAGCTCAAAACATTGCTGTTTTGCTAAAATAAGCATTTTCAAGCATTTTAGATCGTTGAAGTCGTTCCGATAGACGCAATGTGTAAAAAACGAATAACAAAATTTCGTCTTTTTATGCTGTTTTACGCATTAAAACGCAGATTAAAGCTCAAAACGTGCTGTTTTTGCTAAAATAAGCATTTTCAAGCATTTTGGTCGTTGGAAATCGTTCAAATAGAAGCAATATAATAAAAAACGAATAAAAAAAAATTCGTCTTTTTTATGTGTTTTACGCGTTAAAACGCGATTAAAACCAAAACGTCTGTTTTGCTAAAATAAGCATTTTCGCATTTTGATCGTTGAAATTTTTCAAATAAAGCAATATTAATAAAAACGAATAAAAAAAATTTCTTCGTTTTAGCTTTTTAGGGTTTAAAACCAATTCAAAAAAGGCTTTTTCAAATTTTAAAATTTTTAAATTTTTAGAGCAAATTTAAAAAAAATAAAATCCGTAATTTCGCTTTTTAGTTTTTTTTAGCTTAAAACGCGTTAAAATAAAAGTTTTTTCTAAATAAGCATTTTAAAAAGATTTAAATCGTCTGAGCTTTTAAAAAAAACCCGAAAAATTTCCGTCTTTTTTGTTTTAAAACCCCAAAAGAGTTAAAGTCAAAAGGCTTTTTTAAAAAACATTTTAAATTTTTTCTTTTTAAATCTTTTCCAAAAGCAAATTAATAAAAAGGGTTTTTAAAAAATTCGTCGTTTATGCTGTTTTAGCGTAAAAGCAGATAAATAAACGTGCTGTTTGCTAAATAGCTTTCAGCATTTGATCGTGTCGTTAAATAGACGCAATAATAAAACGAATAATAAAAATTTGCTTTACTAGCGTAAACGCAGATTGCTCAAAACGCTGTTTGCTAAAATAAGCATTTTCAGCATTTTGTCGTTGAAATCGTTCAAATAGAGCAATATTAATAAAAACGAATAATAAAAATTCGTCGTTTTATGCTGTTTTACGCGTTAAAACGCGGATTAAAGCTCAAACCGTGCTGTGCAAAATAAGCATTTCAAGCATTTTAGATCGTTGAAATCGTTCAAATAGACGCAATATAAATAAAAACGAATAATAAAAATTCGTCGTTTTTATGCTGTTTTACGCGTTAAAACGCAGATTAAAGCTCAAAACGTGCTGTTTGCTAAAATAAGCATTTTCAAGCATTTTAGATCGTTGAAATCGTTCAAATAGAAGCAATATTAATAAAAAACGAATAATAAAAATTCGTCGTTTTTATGCTGTTTTACGCGTTAAAACGCAGATTAAAGCTCAAAACGTGCTGTTTTGCTAAAATAAGCATTTTCAAGCTTTTTTAGATCGTTGAAATCGTTCAAATAGACGCAATAAAATAAAAACGAATAATAAAAATTTCGTCGTTTTATGCTGTTTTACGCTTTAAAAACGCAGAATAAAGCTCAAAACGTGCTGTTTTGCTAAAATAAGCATTTTCAAGCATTTTAGATCGTTGAAATCGTTCAAATAGACGCAATATTAATAAAAACGAATAATAAAAATTTTCGTCGTTTTTATGCTGTTTTACGCGTTAAAACGCGGGATTAAAGCTCAAAACGTGCTGTTTTGCTAAAATAAGCATTTTCAAGCATTTTAGATCGTTGAAATCGTTCAAATAGACGCAATATTAATAAAAACGAATAATAAAAATTCGTCGTTTTTATGCTGTTTTACGCGTTAAAACGCAGATTAAAGCTCAAAACGTGCTGTTTTGCTAAAATAAGCATTTTCAAGCATTTTAGATCGTGAAATCGTTCAAATAGAAGCAATATTAATAAAAACGAATAATAAAAATTCGTCGTTTTTATGCTGTTTTACGCGTTAAAACGCAGAACGCAGATTAAAGCTCAAAAACGTGCTGTTTTGCTAAAATAAGCATTTTCAAGACGATCGTTGAAATCGTTCAAATATATTAAATACACAAAACGAATAATAAAAGTCTGATGCTGTTTTACGCGTTAAAACGCAGATTAAAGCTCAAACTGTGCTGTTTTGCTAAAATAAGCATTTTCAAGCATTTAGATCGTTGAAATCGTTCAATAGACGCAATATTAATATAAAACGAATAATAAAAATCGCCGTTTTTATGCTGTTTTACGTCAAAACGCAGATTAAAAGCTCAAAACGTGCTGTTTTGCTAAAATAAAGCATTTTCAAGCATTTTGTGATCGTTGGTAAACCGTTCAAATAGCTAAATATTAATAAAAACGAATAATAAAAGTTCGTCGTTTGATGCTGTTTTACGCGTTAAAACGCAGATTAAAGCTCAAACTGTGCTGTTTTGCTAAAATAAGCATTTTCAAGCATTTTAGATCGTTGAAATGTTCAAATAGACGTGCAAATATAAATAAAAAACGAATAATAAAAAATTCGTCGTTTTATAAGTTGTTTTACGCGTTAAAACGCAGATTAAAGCTCAAAACGTGCTGTTTTGCTAAAATAAGCATTTCAAGCATTTTAGATCGTTGGAAATCGTTCAAATAGAAGCAATATTAAATAAAAAACGAATACAAAAAATTCGTCGTTTTTAGTTGTTTTACGCGTTAAAAAACGCAGATTAAAGCTCAAAACGTGCTGTTTTGCTAAAATAAGCATTTTCAAGCATTTTAGACGTTGAAATCGTTCAAATAGACGCGCAATAAAAAAATAAAAAAACGAATAATAAAAATTTCGTCGTTTTTATGTTGTTTTACGCGTTAAAACGCAGAATAAAGCTCAAAACGTGCTGTTTTGCTAAAATAAGCATTTTCATATTTTAGGTCGTTGAAATCGTTCAAATGGACGCAATATTAATAAAAACGAATAATAAAAATTTCGTCGTTTTATGCTGTTTTACGCGTTAAAAAACGCGGATTAAAGCTCAAATCGTGCTGTTTTGCTAAAATAAGCATTTTCAAGCATTTTATAGATCGTTGAAATCGTTCAAATAGAGCTAAATATTAATAAAAACGAATAATAAAATTCGTCGTTTTATGCTGTTTTACGCGTTAAAACGCAGATTAAAGCCTTCAAAACGTGCTGTTTTGCTAAAATAAGCATTTTCAAGCATTTTAGATCGTTGAAATCGTTCAAATAGCTAAATATTAATAAAACGAGTAATGTACCCGTCATTTTTATGCTGTTTTACAAACGCAGATTAAAAGCTCAAACGTGCTGTTTGCTAAAATAAGCATTTTCAAGCATTTTAGATCGTTGAAATCGTTCAAAATAGACGCAATAATATTAAAACGAATAATAAAAATTTGCCGTTTTATGCTGTTTTACCCGTTAAAAAAACGTTGCAGAATAAAGCTCAAACGTGCTGTTTTGCTAAAATAAGCATTTTCAAGCATTTTAGATCATTGAAATCGTTCAAATAGATGCGCAATATTAATAAAAACGAATAATAAAATTGTCGTTTTATGCTGTTTTACGCGTTGCTAAAACACAGACAAAGCTCAAAACGTGCTGTTTTGCTGCTAAATAAGCATTGCCATTTCCCAGGATCGTTGAAATCGTTCAAATAGACGCACAAAAATAAAACGAATAATAAAAATTCCCTGTCGTTTTATGCTGTTTACGCGTTAAAACGCAGGCAAATAAAGTCTCCAAACGTGCTGTTTTGTTAAAATAAGCATTTTCAAGACGATCGTTGAAATCGTTCAAATAGACGCAATATTAATAAAAAAACGAATAATAAAAATTCTGTCGTTTTTATGCTGTTTTACGCGTTAAACGCGGATTAAAGCTCTTCAAATCGTGCTGTTTTGCTAAAATAAGCATTTTCAAGCATTTTAGATCGTTGAAATCGTTCAAATAGAAGAAATATTAATAAAAAACGAATAATAAATAATCTCGTCGTTTTATGCTGTTTTACGCGTTAAAACGCAGATTAAAGCTCTCAAACGTGCTGTTTTGGCTAAAATAAGCATTTTCAAGCATTTTAGATCGTTGAAATCGTTCAAATAGACGCACATTAATAAAAAACGAATAATAAAAATTTC
This sequence comes from Dalotia coriaria, assembly GCF_025399875.1. Classification (NCBI taxonomy): domain Eukaryota; kingdom Metazoa; phylum Arthropoda; class Insecta; order Coleoptera; family Staphylinidae; genus Dalotia; species Dalotia coriaria. Next base: position 3,194 of record NW_027047843.1, on the reverse strand, counting down.
GTCGTTTTATGTTGTTTACGCGTTAAAACGCGGATTAAAGCTCAAATCGTGCTGTTTTGCTAAAATAAATAAGCATTTTCTGCCATTTTAGATCGTTGAAACGTTCAAATAGAAGCAATATTAATAAAAAAAAAACGAATAATAAAAATTCGTCGTTTTTATGTTGTTTTACGCGTTAAACGCAGATTAAAGCTCAAAACGTGCTGTTTTGCTAAAATAAGCATTTTCAAGCATTTTAGATCGCTGAAATCGTTCAAATAGACGCACATTATTGAAAAACGAATAATAAAATTCTGTCGTTTTATGCTGTTTTACGCTAAAAAACGCGGATTAAAGCTCAAATCGTGCGCTGTTTTTGCTAAATAAAGCATTTTCAAGCATTTTAGATCGTTGAAATCGTTCAAATAGAAGCATAAAAGATAATAAAAAACGAATAATAAATAATTCGTCGTTTTATGCTGTTTTACGCGTTAAAACGCAGGATTAAAGCTCAAAACGTGCTGTTTTGCTAAAATAAGCATTTTCAAGCATTTTTAGATCGTTGAAATCACGTTCAAATAGACGCAATATTAATAAAAAACGAATAATAAAAATTTCGTCGTTTTATAAGCGTTTAACGCGTTAAACGCGGATTAAAGCTCAAATCGTGCTGTTTTTGCTAAAATAAGCATTTTCAAGCATTTTAGATCGTTGAAATCGTTCAAATAGAAGCAATATTAATAAAAAACGAATAATAAAAATTCGTCGTTTTATGCTGTTTTACGCGTTAAAACGCAGATTAAAGCTCAAAACGTGCTGTTTTGCTAAAATAAGCATTTTCAGCGTTTTAGATCGCTGGTGTTCGTTCAACAGACGCAATATTAAAAACGAATAATAAAAATTTCGTCGTTTTTATGCTGTTTTACGCGTTAAAACGTTAATAAAGCTCAAAACGTGCTGTTTTGCTAAATAAGCATTTTCAAGCATTTTAGATCGTTGAAATCGTTCAACAGACGCAATATTAATAAAAACGAATAATAAAAAATTCGTCGTTTTATGCTGTTTTACGCGTTAAACGCGCAGATTAAAGCTCAAAACGTGCTGTTTTGCTAAAATGTAAGCATTTTCAAGCATTTTTAGATCGCTGAAATCGTTCAAATAGACGCGCGCAATATTAATAAAACGAATAATAAAAAATTCGTCGTTTTATGCTGTTTTACGCGTTAAAAACGCAGATTAAAAGCTCAAAACGTGCTGTTTTGCTGTAACAAGCATTTTCAAGCATTTTAGATCGCTGAAATCGTTCAAATAGACGCAATATTAATAAAAACGAATAATGGTAAATTTCGTCGCTTTTATGTTGTTTACGCGTTAAAACGCAGAATAAAGCTCAAAACGTGCTGTTTTGCTAAAATAAGCATTTTCACATTTTAGATCGTTGAAATCGTTCAAATAGAAGAAATATTAATAAAAAAACGAATAATGTACCTGTCGTTTTTATGCTGTTTACGCGTTAAAAGCGCAGATTAAAGCTCAAAACGTGCTGTTTTGCTAAAATAAGCATTTTCAAGCATTTTAGATCGTTGAAATCGTTCAAATAGAAGCAATATTAATAAAAACGAATAATAAAAATTCGTCGTTTTATGCTCGTTTACGCGTTAAAACGCAGATTAAAGCTCAAAACGTGCTGTTTTGCTAAAATAAAGCATTTTCAAGCATTTTTAGATCGTTGAAATCGTTCAAATAGGAGCAAATATTAATAAAAACGAATAATAAAAATTTCGTCGTTTTATGCTGTTTTACGCGTTAAAACGCGATTAAAGCTCAAAACGTGCTGTTTTGCTAAAATAGCATTTTCAAGCATTTTAGATCGTTGAAATGTTCAAATAGAAGCAATATTAATAAAAACGAATAATAAAAAATTCGTCGTTTTATGCTGTTTTACGCGTTAAAACGCAGATTAAAACTCAAAACGTGCTGTTTTGCTAAAATAAGCATTTTCAGCATTTTAGATCGTTGAAATCGTTCAAATAGACGCAATATTAATAAAAACGAATAATAAAAATTTCGTCGTTTTATGCTGTTTTACGCGTTAAAACGCAGATTAAAGCTCAAAACGTGCTGTTTTGCTAAAATAAGCATTTTCAAGCATTTTAGATCGTTGAAATCGTTTAAATAGAAGCAATATTAATAAAAACGAATAATAAAAAATTCGTCGTTTTTATGCTGTTTTACGCGTTAAAACGCAGATTAAAGCTCAAAACGTGCTGTTTTTGCTAAAATAAGCATTTTCAGCTTTTAAATCGTTGAAATCGTTCAAATAGACGCAATATTAATAAAAACGAATAATAAAAATTTCGTCGTTCTTATGCTGTTTTACGCGTTAAAACGCTGAATTAAAGCTCAAAACGTGCTGTTTTGCTAAAATTAGCATTTTCAAGCATTTTAGATCGTTGAAATTGTTCAAATAGACGCAATATTAATAAAAACGAATAATAAAAGATTCGCCGTTTTATGCTGTTTTACGCGTTAAAACGCAGATTAAAACTCAAAACGTGCTGTTTTGCTAAAATAAGCATTTTCAAGCATTTTAGATCGTTGAAATCGTTCAAATAGAAGCAATATTAATAAAACGAATAATAAAATTTCGTCGTTTTTATGCTGTTTTACGCGTTAAACGCAGATTAAAGCTCAAAACGTGCTTTTTTTGCTAAAATAAGCATTTTCAAGCATTTTAGATCTTTGGGAAATCGTTTAAATAGAAGCAATATTAAAAAAAAACGAATAATAAAAATTCGTCATTTTATGCTGTTTACGCGTTAAAACGCAGATTAAAGCTCAAAACGTGCTGGCTAAAATAAGCATTTTCAGCATTTTAAATCTTTGAAATCGTTCAAATAGCCCAATATTAATATAAAACGAATAAAAAAATTTCGTCGTTTTTATGCTGTTTTAGCGTTAAAACGCAGAAAAAAACTCAAAACGTGCTTTTTGCAAAAATAAGCATTTTCAAGCTTTTTTTAGATCGTTGAAATCGTTCAAATTTAAGCAATATTAATAAAAACGAATAATAAAAATTCGCCGTTTTATGCTTTTTTACGCGTTAAAAGCAGATTAAACTCAAAACGTGCTGTTTTGCTAAAAAAAGCATTTTCAAGCATTTTAGATGTTGAAATCGTTCAAATAGAAGCAATTTTTAAAAAAAACGAAAATAA
>NW_027047842.1:0-12451 GCF_025399875.1 Dalotia coriaria | reverse complement strand
GGGCCCAAAAAAATTTTTTTAAAAAAACAAATTTTGGGCATTTTTTTTAAAGGGGAAAAAATTTCCGTTGAAAATCCCGTTTTCCAAATAAAAAAAAAAAAGCAAAAAAAAAATTAAAAAAAAAGGGGGAAAAACCGAAAAATTTAAAATAACCAAAAATGTTTTTTTTTATTTTGGGGCCCCCCTTTTTTTTTTGGGTTTACTTTTTTTTTTTTTTTTTTTTTTTTTTTTTAAAAAAAAAAAAAAAAAAAAAAAAAAAAGCGAAAAAAGAATTTAAAAAAACTTTAAAAAAAACCCTTTTTTGCTTTTTTCAAACCAAAAAAAAAAAGGGCTTTTAAAAATTTTAAAGCATTTTAGATCGGAAATCGTTCTGAAAAATAAAAAAAAACAAATAATAAAAATTTTCTTTTTATGTTTTTTACCTTAAAACGCAAAATAAACCCAAAACGGCGGAAAAAGGCTTTTCAAGCATTTTAGATCGTTGAAATCGTTCAAATAGCGCAATAAATAAAAACAAATAAAAAAAATTTCGTCGTTTTTATGCTGTTTACGTTTTAAAAACGCAGAAAAAACTCAAAACGTGCTGTTTTGAAAAAAAACCACAAGCGTCGTTGAAATCGCAAAAAAAGAAAAAATTTAAAAAGGGTTAAAAAATCGTCTTTTTATGCTTTTTTTACGCGTTAAAACCAGATTAAAGCTCAAAACGTGCTTTTTTGTTTTAAAAAAATTTTTTCTTTTTGTCGTTGAAATCTTCAAAATAAAAGCTAAAAAAAAAACAATAAAAAAAATCTGTTTTTGCTTTTTTTTGGGGAAACGCGTTAAAAACGTGCTGTTTTTAAAATAACTTTTTTCAAGCTTTTTTAGATCGTTGAAATCGTTAAATCGCAATAAAATAAAAACAAAAAAAAAATTTTCTTTTTTATGCTGTTTTACGGTTAAAACGCAGAATAAAAAAACGTGCTTTTTTTGCTAAATAGGCATTTTCAAGCTTTTTTAGATCGTTAAATCGTTCAAAAGACGCAATAAAAAAAAAGTAATAAAAATTTTGTCTTTTTTTGTTTTACGTTAAAAAACCAGATTAAAGCTCAAAACGTGCTGTTTTGCTAAAAAAAGCTTTTTCAACTTTTTAGATTTTTTGAAATCGTTCAAATAAACAATATTAAATAAAACGAATAATAAAAAAATTCGTTTTTTTTGCTGTTTTACGCTTTAAACGCAGTTTAAAAACTCAAAACGTGCTGTTTTGCTAAAATAAGCATTTCAAGCATTTTAGATCGTTGAAATCGTTCAAATAGACGAAATTTAATAAAAACGAAAATAAAATTTCTGTTTTTGGGACTTTAAAAAACGCAGTTTAAAACTCAAAACGGCTGTTTTGCCCCTTTTAAAGCAATTGTCCGAAATCGGCCGACGCAATTTTTAAAAAAACGAATAAAAAAAATTCGTCTTTTTTATCTTTTTTACGCGTTAAAACACGAAAAAAGCTAAAAACGTGCTGTTTTGCTAAAAAAACCGCTTTTAATGTTGAAATCGCAAAAAACTATTTTAAAAACGAATAATAAAAAACGTGAGGAGGGTTAAACCAGATTAAAGCTCAAAACGTGCTGTTTTGCAAAAATAAGCATTTTCAACATTTTGATCGTTGAAATCGTTCAAATAAGCAAAAAAAAATAAAAAAAAAATTAAAAAGTCTTTTTTATGTTTTTTTACGCGTTAAACGGAATAAAGTCAAAACCCGGGTTTTTAAAATGATTTTCAAGAAAGATCGTTGAAACGTTAAATAGACGCAATATTAAAAAAAAAATAAAAATTTCGTCTTTTTTATGCTTTTTTTGGGTTTAAAACGCGATTAAACTCAAAACGTTTTTTTTTTGCTAAAATAACATTTTCAAGCTTTTAGTGGTTGAAATTTTAAATAAACAATATTAATAAAAAACGAAAAAATAAAAATTTCGTCGTTTTATGTGTTTTACGCTTTAAAAAACGCAGATTCTCAAAACGTGCTTTTTTTTAAAATAAGATTTTCAACATATTAGATCCGAAATCGTTCAAATAGACGAAATATTAAAAAACGAATAAAAAAAAATTCGTCGTTTTTATGCTTTTTTACGCGTTAAAACGCAGAATGCTAAAAACGTGCTGTTTTGCTAAAAAAAAACATTTTCATGCATTTTAGATCGTTGAAATCGTTAAATAGAAGAATATTAAAAAAAAAGAAAATAAAATTTCGTCTTTTGTGTTTTCGCGTTAAAACGCTTAAAAAAAATTTTTTGCTAAAATAAGCATTTTCAAGCTTTTGAGATCTTTAAAAATGTTCAAAAGAAGCAATAATAAAAACGAATAATAAAATATTCGCCTTTTTATGTGTTTTACGCGTTAAAACGCAAAAAACCAAAAACGGCTTTTTGCTAAAAAAAGCATTTTCGCATTTTAGATCGTTGAAATCGTTCAAATAGAAGCAATATTAATAAAAACGAATAATAAAAATTCGTCGTTTTATGCTGTTTTACGCGTTAAAACGCAGATTAAAGTTCAAAGCGTGCTGTTTTGCTAAAATAAGCATTTTCAAGCATTTTAGATCGTTGAAATCGTTCAAATAGAAGCAATATTAATAAAAACGAATAATAAGAAATTCGTCGTTTTTATACTGTTTTACGCGTTAAAACGCAGATTAAGCTCAAAACGTGTTGTTTTGCTAAAATAATCATTTTCAAGCATTTTAGATCGTTGAAATCGTTCAAATAGACGCAATATTAATAAAAACGAATAATAAAAATTTCGTCTTTTTATGCTGCTTTACGCGTTAAAACGCAGATTAAAGCTCAAAACGTGCTGTTTTGCTAAAATAAGCATTTTCAAGCATTTTAGATCGTTGAAATCGTTCAAATAGAAGCAATATTAATAAAAACGAATAATAAAAATTTCGTCGTTTTATCGTTTTACGCGTTAAACGCAGATTAAAGCTCAAACGTGCTGTTTTGCTAAAATAAGCATTATCAAGCATTTTAGATCGTTGAAATCGTTCAAATAGAAGCAATATTAATAAAAACGAATAAAAATTGTCGTTTTATGTGTTTACGCGTTAAAACGCAGATTAAAGCTCAAAACGTGCTGTTTTGCTAAAATAAGCATTTTCAAGCATTTTAGATCGTTGAAATCGTTCAAATAGACGCAATATTAATAAAAACGAATAATAAAAATTTCGTCGTTTTTATGCTGTTTTACGCGTTAAAACGCAGATTAAAGTTCAAAACGTGCTGTTTTGCTAAAATAATCATTTTCAAGCATTTTAGATCGTTGAAATTGTTCAAATAGAAGCAATATTAATAAAAACGAATAATAAAAAATTCGTCGTTTTATGCTGTTTTACGCGTTAAAACGCAGATTAAAAGCTCAAAACGTGCTGTTTTGCTAAAATAAGCATTTTCAAGCATTTTAGATCGTTGAAATCGTTCAAATAGAAGCAGTATTAATAAAAAACGAATAATAAAAATTTTGCGTTTTATGCTGTTTTACGCGTTAAAACGCAGATTAAAGCTCAAAACGTTCAAATAGACGCAATATTAATAAAAACGAATAATAAAAATTTCGTCGTTTTTATGCTGTTTTACGCGTTAAAACGCAGATTAAAGCTCAAAACGTGCTGTTTTGCTAAACTAATCATTTTCAAGCATTTTAGATCGTTGAAATCGTTCAAATAGACGCAATATTAATAAAAACGAATAATAAAAATTTCGTCGTTTTATGCTGTTTTACGCGTTAAAACGCAGATTAAAAGCTCAGAACGTGCTGTTTTGCTAAAATAAGCATTATCAAGCATTTTAGATCGTTGAAATCGTTCAAATAGAAGCAATATTAATAAAAACGAATAATAAAAATTCGTCGTTTTATGCTGTTTTACGCGTTAAAACGCAGATTAAAAGCTCAAAACGTGCTGTTTTGCTAAAATAACATTTTCAAGCATTTTAGATCGTTGAAATTGTTCAAATAGAACATTAAATAAAAACGAATAATAAAAAATTCGTCGTTTTATGCTGTTTTACGCGTTAAAACGCAGATTAAAGCTCAAAACGTGCTGTTTTGCTAAAATAAGCATTTTCAAGCATTTTAGATCGTTGAAATCGTTCAAATAGAAGCAGTATTAATAAAAACGAATAATAAAATTTTGCCGTTTTATGCTGTTTTACGCGTTAAAACGCAGATTAAAGCTCAAAACGTTCAAATAGACGCAATATTAATAAAAACGAATAATAAAATTTCGTCGTTTTATGCTGTTTTACGCGTTAAAACGCAGATTAAAGCTCAAAACGTGCTGTTTTGCTAAAATAAGCATTTTCAAGCATTTTTAGATCGTTGAAATCGTTCAAATAGACGCAATATTAATAAAAAACGAATAATAAAAATTTCGTCGTTTTTATGTTGTTTTACGCGTTAAAACGCAGATTAAAGCTCAAAACGTGCTGTTTTGCTAAACTAATCATTTTCAAGCATTTTAGATCGTTGAAATCGTTCAAATAGAAGCAGTATTAATAAAAAACGAATAATAAAAATTTTGCGTTTTATGCTGTTTTACGCGTTAAAACGCAGATTAAAGCTCAAAACGTTCAAATAGACGCAATATTAATAAAAACAATAATAAAATTTCGTCGTTTTATGCTGTTTTACGCGTTAAAACGCAGATTAAAAGCTCAAAACGTGCTGTTTTGCTAAAATAAGCATTTTCAAGCATTTTAGATCGTTGAAATCGTTCAAATAGACGCAATATTAATAAAAACGAATAATAAAAAATTTCGTCGTTTTATGCTGTTTTACGCGTTAAAACGCAGATTAATGCTAAAAACGTGCTGTTTTGCTAAAATAAGCATTTTCAAGCATTTTAGATCGTTGAAATCGTTCAAATAGAAGCAATATTAAAAAAAACGAATAATAAAAATTGTCGTTTTTATGCTGTTTTACGCGTTAAAACGCAGATTAAAAGCTCAAATCGTGCTGTTTTGCTAAAATAAGCATTTTCAAGCATTTTAGATCGTTGAAATCGTTCTAATAGAAGCAATATTAATAAAAAAAATAATAAAAATTCGTCTTTTTTATGCTGTTTTACGGGGTTAAAACGCAGTTTAAAAACTCAAAACGTGCGGGTTTGCAAAAATTTAAATTTTTTTCCAAGCATTTTAATTGTTGAAATCGTTCAAATAGACGCAATTTTTAAAAAAAAACGAATAAAAAAAAATTTCGTCGTTTTTATGCTTTTTTACGCGTTAAAACGCAGATTAAAGCTCAAAACGTGCTGTTTTGCAAAAAAAAAAGCATTTTTCAAGCATTTTAGATCGTTGAAATCGTTCAAATAGACGCAATATTAATAAAAACGAATAATAAAAATTCGTCGTTTTTATGCTGTTTTACCGTTAAAACGCAGATTAAAGCTCAAAACGTGCTGTTTTGCTAAAATAAACATTTTCAAGCATTTTAGATCGTTGAAATGTTCAAATAGAACGCAATATTAATAAAAACGAATAATAAAATTTTGTCGTTTTTATGCTGTTTTACGCGTTAAAACGCAGATTAAATCTCAAAACGTACTGTTTGCTAAAATAACATTTTCAAGCATTTTAGATCGTTGAAATGTTCAAATAGAAGCAATATTAATAAAACGAATAATAAAAATTCGTCGTTTTATGCTGTTTTACGCGTTAAAACGCAGATTAAAAGCTCAAAACGTGCTGTTTTGCTAAAATAAGCATTTTCAAGCATTTTAGATCGTTGAAATCGTTCAAATAGAAGCAATATTAATAAAAACGAATAATAAAAATTTTCGTCGTTTTTATGCTGTTTTACGCGTTAAAACGCAGATTAAAAGCTCAAAACGTGCTGTTTTGCTAAAATAAGCATTTTCAAGCATTTTTAGATCGTTGAAATGTTCAAATAGAAGCAATATTAATAAAAACGAATAATAAAAATTCGTCGTTTTTATGCTGTTTTACGCGTTAAAAGCAGATTAAAGCTCAAAACGTGCTGTTTTCTAAATAAGCATTTTCAAGATTCTAGATCGTTGAATCTGTTCAAATAGAAGCAATATTAATAAAAACGAATAATAAAAAATTGCGTTTTTATGCTGTTTTACGCGTTAAAACGCAGTTAAAGCTCAAAATGTTCTGTTTTGCTAAAATAAGCATTTTCAAGCATTTTTAGATCGTTGAAATCGTTCAAAGTAGACGCAATATTAATAAAACGAATAATAAAAATTTCGTCTTTTTTATGCTGTTTTACGCGTTAAAACGCAGATTAAAGCTCAAAACGTGCTGTTTTGCTAAAATAAGCATTTTCAATCATTTTAGATCTTTGAAATCGTTCAAATAGAAGCAATATTATAAAAACGAATAATAAAAATTTCGTTTTTATGCTTTTTTAGCGTTAAACGCAGATTAAACCTCAAAACTGCTTTTTGCGAAAATAAGCATTTTCAAGCATTTTAGATCGTTGAAATCGTTCAAATAGACGCAATATTAAAAAAAACGAATAATAAAAATTTAGTCGTTTTAATGCTGTTTACGCGTTAAAACGCAGATTAAAAAGTCAAAACGTGCTGTTATCCCTAAAAAAGCAATTTTTCAAGCATTTTAGATCGTTGAAATCGTTCAAATAGAAGCAATATTAATAAAACAAATAATAAAAATACCCCCCCCCCCCCCCCCCCCCCCCCCCCCCCCCCCCCCCCCCCCCCCCCCCCCCCCCCCCCCCCCCCCCCCCCCCCCCCCCCCCCCGAAAAAGGGCTATAAAAAAAAAAAATTTTTTTTTTTAGCTGTTTTGCAAAACCTTTAAATTAAAAGGGTTTTTTGCAAAAAAAATTTTAAAATTTTTTAACCCCTTTAAAATCGTTAAAATAAAAAAAAAAAAAACGTTAAAAAAATTCGCGATGTTTTTTTTTGGGTTAAAACCAATTAAATAAAACCCTTTTTTTTAAAATGCTTTTTAACTTTTAAGGAAACGTTAAAAAAACCGCAAATTTAAAAACGAAAAAAAATTTCTCGTTTTTTTTGGTTTTACTCGAAAAAAGTTAAAAAACCAAAACGCTTTTTAAAATAACATTTTTAAAATTTTAGATCGTTAAAGTTCAAAAGAAAATATTAAAAAACAATAATAAAAATTTTTTTGGCTGTTTTTACGCTTTAAAAACCGATTCTAAAAACGTCTGTTTGCTAAAATAACATTTTCAAGCATTTTTAGATCGTTAAAATTTGTTCAAAAAAAACTTAAAAACGAAAATTAAAATTCTCGTTTTTGCTGTTTTACGCGTTTGCAGTTTAAAAGCTAAAAACGTGTTTTTTTTGTAAAAAAGCTTTTAAGCATTTTAGATCGTTAAAATCGTTTAAAAAGAAAATATTAAAAAAAAAAAAAATTTTTGGTTTTTTGGTTTTTCGCGTTAAACCAAATTTTTAAAAAAACTCTGTTTTTTTAAAAGGTTTTAAAAAAAATTTTAAACGAAAAAAATTTATTTAAAAAAACGGTAATAAAATTATCGTTTTAATGCTGATTTTACGCGTTAAAACGCAGATTAAATAAAACGTTTTATAAAATGCTTTTTAGCTTTTACGTTAAACGAATTAAATAGAACCTGTTTTATAAAAACAATAATAAAAATTGGGTTTTTATGCTTTTACGCGTTAACGCAGATTAAAAGCTCAAAAAATTGTTTGCTAAAATAAGCATTTTCAGCATTTTAGATCGTTGAAATCTTTAAAAATGACGCAATATGAAAAAAAGATCAAAAATTTCGGTTTTATCGTTTTACGCGTTAAAACGCAATTAAAACTCAAAAACGTCGTTTTTGCTACGTAAACGATTTTAGTCAAATAGATGTTAAATAAAAAAATTTAAAACGAATTAATAAAAATTTCGTCAATTTAGCATTTTTACGTTAAAACGCGTTAAAGCTCAAAACGTTGTTTGCTAAAACTGATTTTCAAAGCTTTTTAGATCTTAAATTTTCTAAGCATTTAATTTTAAACAATAAAAAAATTCGTCGTTTTATGCTGTTTTACGTTAAACGCGTTATTAAGCTCAAAACGCTGTTTTGCTAAAAAAGCATTTTCAAGCAATTTTAGATCGTTGAAACTTTAAACTGAAAAATATTAATAAAACGAAATAATAAAAATTTCGCGTTTTTATGCTGTTTTACGCGTTAAACGCATTAAAGCTCAAAACGTGCTGTTTTGCTAAAATAAAGCATTTTCAAGCATTTTAGATCGTTGAAATCGTTCAAATAGAAGCAATATTAATAAAACGAATAATAAAAATTGCGTTTTTATGCTGTTTTACGCGTTAAAACGCAATTAAAGCTAAAAACGTGCTGTTTTGCTAAAATAAGCATTTTAAAGCATTTTAGATCTTTTGAAATCGTTCAAATAAAACAATATTAAAAAAACGTAAAAAAATTCGTCGTTTTTATGCTTTTTTCGCTTTAAAACGCGAAAAAAACCAAAACGTGCTGTTTTCTAAATTTTTAAGATTTTAGATCGTTGAAATCTTAAAAAGGGGCGCAATATTAATAAAAACGAATAAAAAAAATTTTGTTTTTTTAATCTTTTTTTACGCGTTAAACCAGATTAAACCAAAACGTGCTTTTTTGCTAAAATAACATTTTCAACATTTTAATCGTTGAAATCGTTCAAATAGACGCAATATTAATAAAAACAATAATAAAATTCGTCGTTTTTATTTTTGTTTTACGCTTTAAAAAGCAGTTTAAAAACCAAAACGTCTTTTTTTGCTAAAATAAGCTTTTTTCAAGCTTTTTTAGATCGTTGAAATCGTTCAAAAAAGCAATATTAAAAAAAACGAATAAAAAAAAATTTGGTTTTTTTGCTTTTTACGGGGTTAAAACGCAGTTTAAAAAACTAAAAACTTTTCTTTTTAAAAAAACATTTTCAAGCATTTTGGGTCGTTAAAATTTGTTCAAATAGGCAATATTAAAAAAAACGAATAAAAAAAAATTGTCGTTTTTAGCTTTTACGCGTTAAAACGCAGATTAAAGCTCAAAACTCTGTTTTGCTAAAATAACATTTTCAAGCATTTTGTGTTGAAACCCGTTCAAAAAAAGAAAAAAAATTAAAAACGAATAAAAAAAAAATTCGTCGTTTTTATGCTTTTTTTACGCGTTAAAACGAGATTAAAACCAAAACGTGCTGTTTTGCTAAATAATCATTTTCAAGCATTTTAGATCGTTGAAATCTTCAAAAGACGCAATATTAATAAAAACGAATAATAAAAATTTTGTCGTTTTATGCTGTTTTACGCGTTAAAAAACGCAGTTTAAAAACTCAAAACGTGCTGTTTTGCTAAAATAAGCATTTTAACTTTAGATCGTTGAAATCGTTCAAAAAAAACAATATTAAAAAAAACGAATAAAAAAATTCGTCTTTTTTATGCTTTTTTTACGCTTTAAAAACGCGGGTTAAACTCAAAATTGCTTTTTTTGCTAAAAAAAAGCTTTTTTCAAGCATTTTAGATCGTTAAACGTTCAATAAGCAAATTAATAAAAACAATAATAAAATTTCGTCTTTTTTTTATGCTGTTTGCGTTAAAACGCAGATTAAAACTCAAAACGTGCTGTTTGCTAAAATAACATTTTAAAACTTTTTTAGTCGTTGAAATGTTCAAATAGAACTATTAATAAAAACAAATAATAAAAATTCGTCGTTTATGCTGTTTTGCGTTAAAACCAATTTAAAAACTAAAAACGGCTGTTTTGCGAAAAAAAAGCTTTTTTCAAGCTTTTTTAGATCTTTTTGAAATCTTCAAATAGACGCAAAAAATTTAAAACGAATAAAAAAAATTTGTGTTTTATGCTTTTTTTACGCGTTAAAACGCAGTTTAAAAAGGTCAAAACGTGCTGTTTTGCAAAAAAAGCATTTTCAGCATTTTAGATCGTTGAAATCTTCCCAAATAGAAGCAATTTTAAAAAAAAAACAATAAAAAAATTCGTCGTTTTTATGCTTTTTTTTACGCTTTAAAAAACGCAGATTAAAACTCAAAACGTCTTTTGCTAAAATAATCATTTTCCAAAGCATTTTAGATCGTTGAAATCTTCAAAGAGACGCAATATTAAAAAAAAACGAAAAAAAAAATTTCGTCGTTTTATGCTGTTTTACGCGTTAAAACGCAGATTAAACCCAAAACGTTTTTTGCTAAAATAAGCATTTTCAAGCATTTTAGATCTTTGAAATCGTTCAAATAGACGCAATATTAATAAAAACGAATAATAAAAATTCGTCCTTTTAGCTGTTTTACGCGTTAAAGAGATAAGCCAAATGCGTTTCGCTAAAATAAGATTTTAGCATTTTAGATCGTTGAAATCGTTCAAAAGACGCAATTAATAAAAAACGAAAATAAAAATTCGTCGTTTTATGTTGTTTACGCGTTAAAACGCAGAATAAAGCTCAAACGTGCTGTTTGCTAAAATAACATTTCAAGATTTTGATCGTTGAATCGTTCAAATAGAGCAAAATTTTAAATAAAACGAATAATAAAATTTCGTCTTTTTTATGCTGTTTTACGCGTTAAAACGCAGATAAACCCAAAAACGTGCGTTTTGCAAAAAATAAGCATTTTCAAGCATTTTAGATCGTTGAAAATCGTTCAATAGACGCAATTTAATAAAAACGAATAATAAAAATTCGCCCTTTATGGTTTACGCGTTAAAACGCAGAGAAAGCCTCAAAACGCTGTTTTCTGTAAAATAAGATTTTCAAGATTTTAGAGTTGAAATCGTTCAAATAGAAGAATAATAAAAACGAATAAAAAAATTGTCGTTTTTATGGTTTTACGCGTTAAACGTGATTGGCTAAAAACGCGCTTTTAATAAAATAAGCATTTTCAAGCATTTTAGATCGTTGAAATGGTTCAAATGACGCAATATTAATAAAACGAATAATAAAATTCGTTTTATGCTTTTTTACGCGTTAAACGCAGATTAAAGCTCAAAACGTGCTGTTTTGCTAAAATAAGCATTTTCAAGCATTTTAGATCGTTGAAATCGTTCAAATAAAGCAATATTAATAAAAACGAATAATAAAAATTTCTTCGTTTTTATGCTGTTTTACGCTTTAAAAAACGAGTTTCCCTCAAAAGGGCTGTTTTGCTAAAATAATTTTTTCATCAGATCGTTGAAATCGTTCAAAAGCCCAAATTAATAAAACGAATAATAAAAATTTTGTCGTTTAATAAGCGTTTTACGCTTAAAACGCAGTAAAAGCTCAAAACGTGCTGTTTTGCTAAAATAACATTTTCAATTTTAGATCGTTGAAATCGTTCAAATACGAATATTAATAAAACGAATAAAAAATCCGTTTTATGTGTTTTAGCGTTAAAACGGATTAAAAGCTAAAAAGGGCTGTTTTGCTAAATAACATTTTCAAGCATTTTAGATCGTTGAAATCGTTCAAAAGACGCAAATTAATAAAAACGAATATAAAAATTGTCGTTTTATGCTGTTTTACGGTTAAACGCAGATTAAAGCTCAAAACGTGCTGTTTTAAAATAAGCATTTCGCGTTTGATAGCTGAAATCGTTCAAATAGGGCAATATTAATAAAACGAATAAAAAAATTTCGTCGTTTTATGCTGTTTAGCGTTAACACGAGATTAAATTAAAACGGTTGTTTCAAAATAAGTGTTTCAAGCTTTTTAGATCGTTGAAATCGTTCAAATAGAAGCAAATATTATTAAAACAATAATAAAACCGTCGTTTTATGTGTTTTACGCGTTAAAACGCAGATTAAAGCTAAAACGTGCTGTTTTGCTAAATAAGCATTTTCAAGCATTTTAGATCGTTTGAAATCGTTCAAATAGAGAATTAAAAAACGAATAAAAAAAATTTTGCTTTTTATCGGGTTTTACGCGTTAAAACTCAGATTAAAGCTCAAAACGGCTGTTTGGCTAAAATAAGCATTTTAAAAGCATTTTAGATCGTAAAAATGGTTCAAATAGACGCAATATTAATAAAAACAAAAATATAAAATCGGTTTTATGTGTTTACGCGTTAAACGCGAAAAAAGCTCAAAAGGGCTGTTTTGCTAAAATGCATTTTAAGCATTTTAGATCTGAAATCTTTTTCAAATAAAAGATATTACAAAAAACGAATAATAAAAATGTCGTCGTTTTGTGTTTTACGCGTTAAAACGCAGATTAAAGCTCAAAACGGCGGGTTTTGTAAAATAGGCATTTTCGCATTTTAGATCGGGGAAATGTTCAAATAAAAGCAATAATTTAAAAACGAATAATAAAAATGTCGTCGTTTTATGCTGTTTTACGCGTTAAAACGGAAAACTCAAAACGTTTTTTTTTGCATTTTAAACATTTTGTCTTTAAAACGTTCAAATAAAAAATATTAAAAAAAACGAATAATCCCCCCGTCGTTTTATGTGTTTTACGCGAAAAAAAGGTTTAAACTAAAA
>NW_027047841.1:0-12456 GCF_025399875.1 Dalotia coriaria | reverse complement strand
TTCAACGATCTAAAATGCTTGAAAATGCGTATTTTAAGCAAAAAACAGCACGTTTTGAGTTTTAATCTGCGTTTTAACGCGTGCGTCATACAAAACGACGAATTTTCGTTATTCGTTTATTAATATTGCGTCTATTTGAACGATTTCAACGATCAAAATGCTTGAAAAGCTTATTTTAGCAAAAACAGCACGTTTTGGAGCTTTAATCTGCGTTTTAACGCGTAAAACAGCATAACAATGACGAATTTTTATTATTCGTATTTTATTAATATTGCTTCTATTTGAACGATTTCAACGATTAAAAATGTTTGAAAAATGATTATTTTAGCAAAACAGCACGTTTGAGCTTAATCTGCGTTTTAACGCGTAAACAGCATAAAAACGACGAAGTTTTATTATTCGTGTTTTATTAATATTGCGCCTGGTTTGAACGATTTCAACGATCTAAAATGCTTGAAAATGTTTCCAGCAAAACAGCACGTTTGAGTTTAATCTCGCGTTTTTAACGCGTAAAAAACAGCATAAAAACGACGAATTTATTGCTCGTTTTTATTAATATTGCGTCTATTTGCACGATTTCAACGATCTAAAAATGCTTGAAAATGCTTATTTTAGCAAAACAGCACGTTTGAGTTTAATCTGGGTTTTAACGCGTAAAACAGCATACAAACGACGAATTTTTATTATTCGTTTTTATTAATATTGCTTCTATTTGAACGGATTTCAACGATCTAAAATGCTTTGAAAATGTTTATTTTAGCAAAAACGCACGTTTTGAGCTTTAATCTGCGTTTTAACGCAAGTGCAAAAAACAGCATAAAAACGACGAAATTTTTAATATCTTCGTTTTTGCCAATATTGCTTCTGTTTGAATGATTTCAACGATCTAAAATGCTTGAAAATGCTTATTTTAGCAAAAAAAACAGCACGTTTTGAGCTTTTAATCTGCGTTTTAAATCGCGCAAAAAATGTTATTGCAAAACGGCCGAATTTTTATTGCCCGTTTTATTAATATTGCGTCTATTTGAACGATTTCAACGCCAAAAATGCTTGTGCTTTTAGCAAAAACAGGACGTTTTGAGCTTAATCTGCGTTTTAACGCGTAAAACAGCATAAAAAACGACGATTTTTTATTATTCGTTTTTATTAATATTGCTTCTATTTGAACGATTTCAACGATCTAAAATGCTTGAAAATGCTTATTTTAAAGCAAAACAAAGCACAAGTTTTGAGCTTTAATCTGCGTTTTAAGGCGTAAAACAGCATAAAAACGACGAATTTTTTATTATTCGTTTTTATTAATATTGCGTCTATTTGAACGATTTCAACGATCTAAAATGCTTGAAAATGCTTATTTTAAAGCAAAACAGCACGTTTTGAGCTTTTAATCTGCGTTTTAACGCAAAAACAGCATAAAAAACGACGAATTTTTTATTATTCGTTTTGCTCACATTGCTTCTATTTGAACGATTTCAACGATCTAAATGCTTGAAAATGCTTATTTTTAGCAAAACAGCAGTGTTTTGCTTGCCTGCGTTTTAACGCGTAAAACAACAGCATAAAGTCGACGAAATTTTATTATTCGTTTTTTATTAATATTGCGTCTATTTGAACGATTTCAAATGATCTAAAATGCTTCTGAAAATGCTTATTTCAGCAAAACAGTAAATGTTTTGAGCTTTTAATCTGCGTTTTAACGCGTAAACAGCATAAAATGACGAATTTTTATTATTCGTTTTTTATTAATATTGCTTCTATTTAAACGATTTCAACGATCTAAAATGCTTGAAAATGCTTATTTTAGCAATACACCACGTTTGTGCTTTTAATCTGCGTTTTAACGCGCAAAACAGCATAAAATGTACGAATTTTTGCCATTCGTTTTGCCATTATTGCGTCTATTTGAACGATTTCAACGATCTAAAATGCTTGAAAATGCTTATTTTAGCAAAACAGCACGTTTTGAGCTTTAATCAGCGTTTTAACGCGTAAACAGCATGACGAAAATCGGCCTATTTGTTTTTTATTAATATTGCGTCTATTTGAACGTGATTTCAACGATCTAAAATGCTGAAAATGCTTATTTTAGCAAAACAGCACGTTTTGAGCTTTAATCTGCGTTTAACGTAAAACAAAAGCATAAAAACGACGAATTTTTATTATTCGTTTTTTATTAATATTGCTTCTATTTGAACGATTTCAACGATCTAAATGCTTGAAAAATGCTTGTTTTAGCAAAACAGCATGATTCGCATTTAATCTGCGTTTTAACGCGTAAAACATCATAAAAAACGACGAAATTTTTATTATTCGTTTTTATTAATACTGCGTCTATTATTCTGAACGATTTCCAACGATCTAAAAATGCTGAAAATGCTTAATTTTAGCAAAACAGCACGTTTTGAGCTTTATTCTGCGTTTTAACGCAAAACAGCATAAAACGACGAATTTTTTATTATTCGTTTTTATTAATATTGCTTCTATTTGAACGATTTCAACGATCTAAAAATGCTTGAAAATGCTTATTTTAGCAAACAGCACGATTTGAGCTTTAATCTGCGTTTTAACGCGTAAAACAGCACAAAACGACGAAATTTTTATTATTCGTTTTTCATTAATATTGCGTCTATTTGGAACGATTTCAAATGATCTAAAAATACCAAGTCTGAAAATGCTTATTTTAGCAAACAGCACGTTTTGAGCTTTATTCTGCGTTTCCACGCAAAAACAGCATAAAACGACGAAATTTTTATTATCTGTTTTATATTTTATATTGCGTCATCTGAAATGATTTCTGAATGATCTAAAATTGCCGGAAGTACCGTTTATTTTAGGCAAAATGCCATCGTTTGAGCTTTTAATCTGCGTTTTAACGTAAAACAGCATAAAACGACGAATTTTTATTATTCGTTTTTATTAATATTGTTTCTATTTGAACGATTTCAACGATCTAAATGCTTGCCATTTTAGCAAAACAGCACGTTTTGAGCTTTAATCTGCGTTTAACGCGTAAAACAGCATAAAAATGACGAATTTTTTTATTATTCGTTTTATTAATATTGCGTCTATTTGAACGATTTCAACCATCTAAAAACGCTTGAAAATGTTTATTTTAAACAGCACGTTTTGAGTTTAATCTGCGTTTTAACGCGTAAAACAGCATAAAACGACGAAATTTTATTAATTCGTTTTATTAATATTGCTTCTATTTGAACGATTTCAACGATCTAAAATGCTTGAAAATGTTTTAACGGCAAAACAGCAATGTTTTGGAGCTTTATTCTGCGTTTTAACGCGTAAAACAGCATAAAACGAACAACGCCCATATTCGTTTATTTTTATTGCGCTCCAATTTTGAACGATTTCAACGATCTAAAAAGCTGAAAATGCTTATTTTATCAAAACAGCACGCTTTGAGCTTTAATCTGCGTTTTAACGCGTAAACAGCATTAAAAATCGTGACGCGAATCTTTTTATTATTCGTGTGTTTATTAATATTGCTTCTATTTGAACGATTTCAACGATTTTTAAAATGCTTGAAAATGCTTATTTTAGCAAAACAGCGCACGACCGCATTTTAATCTGCGTTTTAACGCGTAAAAACAGCATTAAAACGACGAAACCCATATTCGCTTCATTAATACGCGCTCATTTTGAACGATTTCAACGATCTAAAGCCGCTTGAAAAATGCCGGTTTTAAAGCAAAACAGCACGTTTTGAGCTATTCTGCGTTTTAACGCGTAAAACAGCATAAAACGGACTAGAAATTTTATTATTCGTTTTATATTTTTATTGCGTCTATTTGAACGATTTCAACGATCTAAAAATGTTGAAAATGCTTATTTTAGCAAAACAGCACGTTTTGAGCTTTAATCTGCGTTTTAACGCGTAGCAAACAGCATAAAAACGACGAATTTTTATTATTCGTTTTATTAATATTGCTTCTATTTGAACGTGACATCGCGTTCGATCTAAAAATGCTTGAAAACGCTTATTTTAGCAAAAACAGCACGTTTTGAGTTTTTAACGGTGTTTTTAACGCGCAAAACAGCATAAAAACGACGAAACCCAGTTATTCGTTTTTTATTAATATTGCGTCTGATTTGAAACGATTTCAACGATCTAAAACGTTTATTTTAGCAAAACAGCACGTTTTGAGCTTTAATCAGCGTTTTAACGCGTAAACAGCATAAAACGACGAAATTTTTATTATTTGTTTTTTGTTAATATTGCGTCTATTTGAACGATTTCAACGATTTAACAAAATGCTTGAAAATGCTTATTTTAGCAAAACAGCACGTTTTGAGCTTTTAATCTGCGTTTTAACGCGTAAAACAGCATAAAAACGATACGAATTATTTATTATTCGTTTTTATTAATATTGCTTCTATTTGAACGATTTCAACGATCTAAAATGCTTGAAAGATATTTTAACAAAAACAGCACGTTTTGAGCTTTAATCTGCGTTTTAACTCGTAAAACAAAGCATAAAACGACGCATTTTTATTATTCGTTTTTATTAATACATCTCTATTTGAACGATTTCAACGATCTGTCGCTTGAAAATGCTTATTTTAGCAAAACAGCACGCTTGAGCTTTAATCTGCGTTTTAACGCGTAAAACAGCATGCCCACGAAATTTTATTATTCGTTTTATTAATATTGCTTCTATTTGAACGATTTCAACGATTTAAAATGCTTGAAAATGCTTATTTTAGCAAACAGCACGTTTTGAGTTTCTTTAATCTGCGTTTTAACGCGTAAACAGCATAAAAACGACGAATTTTATTATTCGTTTTATTAATATTGCTTCTATTTGAACGATTTCAACGATCTAAAATGCTTGAAAATGCTTATTTTAAAGCAAAACAGCACGTTTTGAGCTTATTCTGCGTTTAACGCGTAAAACAGCATGCTAAAAACGACGAAATTTTTATTATTCGTTTTTATTAATATTGCGTCTATTTGAACGATTTCAAACGATCTAAAATGCTTGAAAATGATTATGTTAGCAAAAACAGCCAGTCATTTTGTTTTTAACCGGTGTTTTTAACGCGTAAAACAGCATAAAAATGACGATTTTTTATTATTCGTTTTTATTAATATTGCTTCTATTTAACGATTTCAACGATCTAAAATGCTTTGAAAATGCTTATTTTAGCAAAACAGCACGTTTTGAGCTTTAACTGCGTTTAACGCGTAAAAACAGCATAAAACGACGAAATTTTTATTATCGTTTTTTTATTAATATTGCTTCTATTTGAACGACTTCAACGATCTAAAGCCTGAAAATGCCGTTAAAACAGCACCTTTTGAGTTTTAATCTGCGTTTTAACGCGTAAACAGCATAAAACGACGAAATTTTATTATTCGTTTTTATTAATATTGCGTCTATTTGAACGATTTCAACGATCTAAAATGCTTGAAAATGCTTATTTTAGCAAAACAGCAATGTTTTGAGATATATCCCGTTTTAACGCGTAAAACAGCATAAAACGACAAATTCTTATTATTCGTTTTTATTTTATTGCGTCTATTTGAACGATTTCAACGATCTAAAAAAGCTTGAAAGCGCCAGTTTTACAAACAGCACGTTTATTAATCTGCGTTTTAACGCGTAAACAGCATAAAAACGACGAATTTTTATTATTCGTTTTATTAATATTGCTTCTATTTGAACGATTTCAACGATTTAAAATGCTTGAAAATGCTTATTTCAGCAAAACAGCAACAGAGTTTAATCTGCGTTTTAACGCGCAAAAACAGCATAAAAACGACGAAATTTTTATTATTCGTTTTTTATTAATATTGCGTCTATTTGAACGATTTCAACGATCTAAAATGCTTGAAAATGCTTATATTTTAAAGCAAAACAGCACGTTTTGAGCTTTAATCTGCGTCTAACGCGCAAAACAGCATAAAACGACGAATTTTTATTATTCGTTTTTATTAATATTGCTTCGCATTTGAACGATTTCAACGATCTAAAATGCTTCTGAAAATTTTATTTTTAACAACAAAACAGCACGTTTGAGCTTTTAATCTGCGTTTAACTCTGTAAAACAGCATAAAAACGACGAATTTTTTATTATTCGTTTCTATTAATATTGATTCTATTTGAACGATTTCAACGATCTAAAATGTTTGAAAAATGTTTGGTTTTAGTAAACAGCCACGTTTTGAGTTTTAATCTGCGTTTTAACGCGTAAAAATACAAAACGACGAAATTTTATTAATTGTTTTATTAATATTGCGTCTATTTGAACGATTTCCAACGATTCAAAATGCTTGAAAATGCTTATTTTAGCAAAACAGCACGTTTGAGCTTTAATCTGCGTTTTAACGCGTAAAACAGCATAAAACGCGACGAAATTTTTAATATTCGTTTTTATTAATATTGCTACTATTTGAACGATTTCAACGATCTAAAATGCTTGAAAATGCTTATTTTAGCGTAAAACAGCACGTTTGAGCTGTATTCTGCGTTTTAACGCGTAAAAACAACATAAAAAATGACGAAATTTTTATTATTCGTTTTTTATTTTTATTGCGTCTATTTGAACGATTTCAACGACGATCCAAAATGCTTGAAAATGCTTATTTTAAAGCAAAACAACAGCACGCTTTAGCGTCGACCAGTTTTAACGCGCAACAGCATAAAACGACGAATTTTTATTATTGTTTTTATTAATATTGCTTCTATTTGAACGATTTCAACGATCTAAAATGCTTTTTGAAAATGCTTATTTTAGCAAAACAGCACGTTTTGAGTTTTAATCTGCGTTTTAACGCGTAAAACAGTATAAAAACGACGAAATTTTTTATTATTCGTTTTTATTAATATTGCGTCTATTTGAACGATTTTCAACGATCTAAAATGCTGAAATGCTTATTTTAGCAAAAAACAGCACGTTTGAGTTTAATCTGCGTTTTAACGCGTAAAACAGCATAAAAAACGGCGAATTTTTTATTATCTTCGTTTTTATTAATATTGGTGTCTATTTTGAACGATTTCAAACATCTAAAAGCTTGAAAATGCTTATTTTACAAAACAGCACGTTTTTGAGCTTTAATCTGCGTTTTAACGCGTAAACAGTGGCTAAAAACGACGAATTTTTATTATTCGTTTTTATTAATATTGCTTCTATTTAACGATCCTCAACGATTTAAAATGCTTGAAAATGCTTATTTTAGCAAAACAGCACATTTTGAGTTTAATCTGCGTTTTAACGCGTGAAAACAAAAGCATGTTCGAATGAAATTTTATTATTCGTTTTTATTAATATTGCCTATTTGAACGATTTCAACGATCTAAAATGCTTGAAAATGCTTATTTAGCAAACAGCACGTTTTGAGTTTTAATCTGCGTTTTAACCGCGTAAACAGCATAAAAAACGACGAATTTTTATTATTCGTTTTTATTAATATTGTTTCTATTTGAACGATTTCCAACGATCTAAAATGCTTGAAAATGCTTGTTTTAACAAAAACAGCACGTTTTGAGCTTTTAATCTGCGTTTTAACTCGTAAAACAGCATAAAAACGACGAATTTTTATTATTCGTTTTATTAATATTGATTCTATTTGAACGATTCACCCCAAAATGCTTGAAAATGTTTATTTTAGCAAAACAGCACGTTTTGAGCTTTTTAATCTGTTTAACGCGTAAAACAGCATAAAAAACGACGAAATTTTTATTATTCGTTTTATTAATATTGCGTCTATTTGAATGATTTCCTTCAACGATTCAAAATGCTTTTGAAAATGCGACGAAAGCAATGCCAAGCACGTTTGAGCTTTAATCTGCGTTTAACGCGTAAAACAGCATAAAAACGACGAAATTTTTCCACACCGTTTTTATTAATATTGCTACTATTTGAACGATTTCAACGATCTAAAATGCTTGAAAATAAAGCTTATTTTAGCAAAAATGTTAATGCTTTTGAGCTTTATTCTGCGTTTTAACGCGTAAACAACATAAAAATCGACGAAATTTTTATTATTCGTTTTTATTTTTATTGCGTCTATTTGAACAATTTCAACGATCTAAAATGCTTGAAAATGCTTATTTCAGGCAAAAACCGCACCTTTTGATTTTAATCTGCGTTTTAACGCGTAAACAGCATAAAAAACGACGAATTTTTATTATTCGCTATTAATATTGCTTCTATTTGAACGATTTCAACGATCTAAATGCTGAAAATGCGCTATTTTGGCAAAACAGTATCGTTGAGTTTTAAATCTGCGTTTTAACGCGTAAAAACAAGCATGTCGACGAAATTCTTTTATTACTCCGTTTTTTATTAATATTGCGTCTATTCGAAATTACTCGCACCGCGATCTAAAATGCTTTGAAAATGCTTATTTCAGCAAAAACAGCACGTTTTGAGCTTTAATCTGCGTTTTAACGCGTAAAACAGCATAAAAACGGCGAATTTTTATTATTCGTTTTTTATTATTATTGCTTCTATTTGAACGATTTCAACGATCTAAAATGTTTGAAATGCTTTTATTTTACCAAAACAGCACGTTTTATGCTTTAATCTGCGTTTTAACTCTCGTAAACAGCATGTTCTCCACGAATTTTTTATTATTCGCTTTGCTCATTGCTGATTCTATTTTTGGAACGATTTCAACGATCTAAAATGCTTGGCTTATTTTAGCACGCACGTTTTGAGTTTTAAATCTGCGTGTTTTAATGCGTAAAACAAATACAAAACGACACGCGAAATTTTTATTATTCGTTTTTATTAATATTGCGTCTATTTAAACGATTTCAACGATCCAAAATGCTTGAAAATGTCTACGAAGCAAAACAGCGTAGACGTTTTGAGCTTTAATCTGCTTTAACGCGCAAACAGCAGCAAAAACGACGAATTTTTTGATATTCGTTTTATTAATATTGTTTATTTTTGAACGATTTAACGATCTGCACGCTTTGTACAGTTTCAACAAACAGCGTTTATTTAATCTGTTTTAAACCCGTAAAACAGCATAAAAACGGACAACTATTATTCGTTTTATTAATATTGCTTCTATTTCCAACGATTTCAACGATCTAAAATGCTTGAAAACGCTTATTTTGAAGCAAAACAATTTCTTTTGAGCTTTAATCTGCGTTTTAACGCAAAACAGCATAAAAAAAAACGACGAATTTTTTTATTATTCGTTTTTATTAATATTGCGTCTATTTGGAACGATTTCAACGCGATCTAAAAAATGCTGAAAATGCTTATTTTAGCAAAACAGCACGTTTTACTTAATTCGCGTTTTAACGCGTAAACAGCATAAAAAACGACGAAATTTTTATTATTCGTTTTTATTAATATTGCGTCTATTTGAACGATTCTTAACGATCTAAAAATGCTTGAAAATGCTTATTTTAAAGCAAAAACAGCACGTTTTTTGAGCTTTTATTCGTTTTAAATATATAAAACGACGAAATTTTATTATTCGTTTTATTTTTTGCTGGTGTCTATCAACGATTTCAACGTGACCCAAAAATGCTTCGAAAGTCTGCTAATTTTAGCAAAACAGCACGTTTTTGAGCTTTAATCTGCGTTTTAACGCGCAAAACAGCATAAAAAACGACGAAATTTTTATTATTCGTTTTTATTAATATTGCTCTATTTGAACGATTTCAACGATCTAAAATGCCTGAAAATGCTTATATTAGCTAAAAACAATATTTTGAGCTTTTAATCCGCGTTTAACGCGCGTAAACAGCATAAAAACGACGAATTTTTTATTATTCGTTTTTATTAATAATATTGCTTCTATTTTAAACGACTCCGCCGTTCTGAAAATGCTTTATTTCAAAAACAGCACGTTTTATTTTAATCTGCGTTTTAACGCGGTAAAACAGCATAAAAACGACGAAATTTCTTAAACCGTTTTGCCGTCATTGCGTCTATTTGAACGATTTCAACGATCTAAAAATGCTGAAAATGCTTATTTTAGCAAAAAACAGCACGTTTTGAGCTTTATTCTGCGTTTTAACGCGTAAACAGCATAAAAACGACGAAATTTTTATTATTCGTTTTTATTTTATTGCGTCGTTATTTCGAAACGATTTCAAACGTACCGAAATTGCTAATTTTAGCAAAAACATAACGTTTTGAGCTTTAATCCGCGTTTTAACGCGTATCAGCATAAAAAAACGACGTGAAATGCATATTAGTCGTTTTTATTAATATTGTCGCATTTTAAACGATTTCAACGATCTAAAATGTTTGAAAATGCTTATTTTAACAAAAAACAGCATCATTTTATTTTAATCTGCGTTTAACTCGTAAACAAAGCATGCAAAAACGACGTGAATTTTTTTATTATTCGTTTTATTAATATTGATTCTATTTGAACGATTTCAACGCATCTAAAATGCTGAAAATGCTTATTTCAGCAAAACAGCGTTTTGAGCTTAACCTGCGTTTTAACGCGTAAAAACAGCATAAAACGACGAATTTTATTATTCGTTTTATTAATATTGCTTCTATTTGAACGATTTCAACGATCTAAAATGCTTGAAAATGCTTATTTTAACAAAACAGCACGCTTTTGCGCTTTAATCTGCGTTTTAACTTCAGCAAAACAGCATAAAAACGACAAATTTTTTTTATTATTCGTTTTTACATTATTGTTTCTATTTTGAACGATTTCAACGACCAAAATGCTGGAAAACGCGCATTTTAAAGCAAACAGCACGTTTTGAGCTTTAATCTGCGTTTCACGCGTAAAACAGCATAAAAAACGACGAATTTCTTTTTATTATTCGTTTTTATTAATATTGCGTCTATTTGAACGATTTCAAACGGTTCAAAATGCTTGAAATGCTTATTTTAGCAAAACAGCACGTTTGAGCTTTATTCTGCGTTTTAACGCGTAAAAACAGCATAAAAACGACGAAATTTTTATTATTCGTTTTTATTTTTATTGCGTCTATTTGAACGATTTCAACGATCTAAAATGCTTGAAAATGTCGTATTTTAGCAAAACTGCACCTTTTGAGCGTAATCCGTTTTAAACAGCATAAAACGACGAATTTTTTATTATTCGTTTTTATTACTATTGCTTCTATTTGAACGATTTCAACGATTCAAAATGTTGAAAATGCTTATTTTAGCAAAACAGCACGTTTTGAGCTTTAATCTGCGTTTTAACGCGTAAACAGCATAAAACGACGAAATTTTATTATTCGTTTTATTAATATTGCGTCTATTTGAACGATTTCAACGATCTAAAATGCTTGAAAATGCTTATTTTAGCAGCAAACAGCATCGTTCAGAGTTTAATCTGCGTTTCTTTAATCGCGTAAAACAGCATGTTTGCTTAATTTTTATTATCGTTTTTTATTAATATTGCTTCTATTTGAACGATTTCAACGATCTAAAATGTTTGAAAATGCTTTCTATTTTAACAAAACAGCACGTTTGCTTAATCTGCGTTTTAACTGTGCAAAACAGCATAAAACGACGAATTTTTATTATTCGTTTTTATTATTGATTCTATTTGAACGATTTCAACGATCTAAAATGCTTGAAAATGCTTATTTAGCAAAACAGCACGTTTTATTTTTAATCGCGCTTTACCGTAAACAGCATAAAAACGACGAAAATTTTTATTATTCGTTTTTATTAATATTGCGTCTATTTAAACGATTTCAACGATCTAAAATGCTTGAAAATGCTTATTTTAGCAAAATACACGTTTTGAGCTTTAATCTGCTTTTGAGTTTTAAATTCTGCGTTTTAACCGTAAAACAATAAAAACGACGAATTTTTATTATTCTTTTTTATTAATATTGCTTCTATTTGAACGATTTCAACGATCTAAAATGCTTAAAAATGTTTTATTTTAGCAAAACAGCCCCGTTTTGAGCTTTAATCTGCGTTTTGCGAAAAAAACTTTAAAACGACGAATTTTTTATTATTCGTTTTTATTAATATTGCTTCTATTTGAACGATTTCAACGATCTAAAATGCTTGAAAATGCTTATTTTAGCAAAACAGCACGTTTTGAGCTTTATTCTGCTTTTAACGCTAAACAGCAAAAAAACGACGAATTTTATTATTCGTTTTTATTAATATTGCTTCTATTTGAACGATTTCAACGATCAAAAAATGCTTGAAAATGCTTATTTTTAGCAAAACAGCACGTTTTGAGCTTTAATCTGCGTTTAACGCTAAAAACAGCATAAAAACGACGAATTTTTTATTATTCGTTTTTATTAATATTGTTTATTTGAACGATTTCAACGATCTAAAATGCTTGAAAATGCTTATTTAGAAAACAGCATTTTGAGCTTTACCCCCGTTTTACGCAAAAAGCTAAAAACGAAATTTTTTTTATTCGTTTTTTAAAAATTTGTTTTTAACGATTTCAACGATCTAAAATGCAAAAAAGCTTTTTTAGAAAAAACAGCACGTTTTGAGTTTTTTTTAAAAGCAAAAACAAAA
>NW_027047840.1:7500-12456 GCF_025399875.1 Dalotia coriaria | reverse complement strand
TTTATGACCAAAAATTTTAACTTTTTAAAATTTGCGCCCAAAAGAAAAAGGAAAATGCTTATTTTAAAAACAGCACGTTTTGAGCTTTATTCTCCCTTTTAACGGTAAAAAAACAAAAAACGACAATTTTTTTTCGTTTTATTAATATTGCGTCTATTTGAACGATTTCAACGATCTAAAATGCTTGAAAAGTATTTTAGCAAAACAGCCGTTTTGGCTTTTTTCGCTTTTTTAACGGAAAAACCATAAAAGGGCAATTTTTTTTACTTTTTTATTAATTTGCGTCTATTTGAACGTTTAACGATCTAAAATGCTTAAAAATGTTTTTTGGGAAAAACACACGTTTGAGCTTTAATCGCGTTTAAGGGTAAAAAATAAAAAACAATTTTTATTATTCGTTTTTATATATTCCTATTTAAACGGTTTAACGATCTAAAATGCTTGAAAATGCTTATTTTAGCACAGCAGTTTGAGTTAATCTGCGTTTTAAAACCGTAAAACAGCATAAAAGACGAATTTTTTATTATTCTTTTTTAAATTAATATTGCTTATTTGGACGATTTAAACGATCCTAAAATCCCTTTTGAAAATCCCTTTTTAAATGAAAAAAAGAAAAGGGTTTTGGGAGCTTTTTTAATCTCGTTTAACGCGTAAAATGCATAAAACGCCGATTTTATTTTCCCGTTTTTATTAATATTGCGTCTATTTGAACGATTTAACGTCTAAAATGCTTGAAAAGCATTTTAGCAAAACGATTTTGACTTATTCTGCGTTTTAAGGGAAAAACAAAAAGCAAAATTTTTAACTTTTTTATTAATTTGCTTTTAAGGGTTTAACACAAAAGCAAAAAAATTTATTTCGAAAAAATTTGGCTTTAATTCTTTTTGCGAAAAAAAAAAAAATTTTTTAACGTTTTATTAATTTGCTTTTTTAACGTTTAAAAAATTTAAAAAGCAAAAATTTATTTTCCCGGGTTTTTATTTTTCTTTTAAGGGTAAAACACTAAAAAGCAAATTTTTTTTTAAAACGTTTTATTAATTTGCTTTTTTAACCTTTTAACACTAAAAGCAAAAATTTATTTTGAAAATTTGCTTTAACGGGTTTTAAGGAAAAAACCCAAAAAAGTTTTTTTAACTTTTTATTAATTTGCGTTTTTAACGTTCAGCCACAAAATTTTTAAAATCTTTTTTTAAAAAAGCCTTTTGACATTCCAAAACGCTAAAAACAAAAGCTTTTTTAATTTTTTTATTTGCTTTTTAAGACACTTTAAAAAATTTAAAATCTTTTTTAAAAAAAGCCTTTTACTTTATTCTTTTTTAAGCTAAAAAGCAAAAAAGACGTTTTTTTTTTTTTTTTTTAAAAAATTTTTGCTTTTTAACGTTAAAAAAATTTGCTTTTTAAAAAAGTTTGAGTTTTAATTGTTTTTAAGCTAAAAAGCAAAAAGACGTTTTTTTTTATTCGTTTAATTTTTAAAGGGTTTAAAAATTTACGTTAAAAATTTTAAAATGCCCTTTTTTTACAAAAACGAAAGTTTTATTTTAACGCTTTTTAAGGTAAAAAAAAACCGTTTTTTTTTTTATTTTTTTAAAATTTTTTAAAATTTTAAAAAAATTTTTTTTAACTCGTTTTACTAAAACTGCAAGGTTTTTTTAAATTTTTCGTTTTTTTAAATTTTTTTTTTTTTCCTTTAAAAAATTTTAAAATTTTTTTGGAAAAAGCATTTTTGATTTAATTTTTTTTTTCGCCTAAAAGATAAAAAAATTTTTTTATTATTTTTTTTTTTAAACCCCATTTAAATTTTAAAAAAATTTAAAAATTTTTTTTTAAAAAAAATTTTTTTTTTTTAAAAAAAAAAAAAATTTTTTTTATTGTTTTTTTTGGCCCTTTAAATTTAAACCCTAAAATGTTTTGGCAAAAAAAGCACGTTTTTTTAATCTGCTTTTTAAACGCGAAAAACAAAAAAAAAAAATTTTTTTTTTTTTTTTAATTTTTTATTTGAATGACACCTTAAAATTTTGGGAAATGCTTTTTTTAAAAAAAAGCACTTTTTGAGCTGTAATCTGCGTTTTAACCGAAAACAGCATAAAACGACGAAATTTTTTATTATTCGTTTTTATTAATATTGCTTCTATTTGAACGATTTCAACGATCTAAATGCTTGAAAATGCTTTATTTTAGCAAAACAGCACGTTTTGAGCTGTAATTGCGTTTTAACGCGTAAAACAGCATAAAAACGACGAATTTTTATTATTCGTTTTTTTTTAAATTTGCGTCTATTTGAACGATTTCAACGATCAAAATGCTTGAAAATGCTTTTTTAGCAAAACAGCACGTTTTGAGCTTTAATCTGCATTTTAGCGCGTAAAACAGCATAAAAACGATGAATTTTTATTATTCGTTTTTATTAATATTGCGTCTATTTGAACGATTTCAACGATCTAAAATGCTTGAAAATGCTTATTTTAGCAAAACAGCACGTTTTGAGCTTTAATCTGCGTTTTAACGCGAAAAAAAACACATAAAAACGACGAATTTTTATTATTCGTTTTTATTAATATTGCTTCTATTTGAACGATTTCAAAACGATCTAAAATGCTTGAAAATGCTTATTTTAGCAAACAGCACGTTTTGAGCTTTTAATCTGCGTTTTAACGCGTAAAACTGCATAAAAACGACGAATTTTTATTATTCGTTTTTATTAATATTGCGTCTATTTGAACGATTTCAACGATCTAAAATGCTTGAAAATGCTTATTTAGCAAAACAGCACGTTTTGAGTTTTATTCTGCGTTTTAACGCGTAAAACAGCATAAAAACGACGAAATTTTATTATTCGTTTTTATTAATATTGCGTCTATTTGAACGATTTCAACGATCTAAAATGCTTGAAAATGTTTATTTTAGCAAAACAGCACGTTTTGAGTTTTATTCTGCGTTTTAACGCGAAAAAAACAGCATAAAAACGACAAAATTTTTTTATTATTCGTTTTTATTTTAATTCGGCCCCTTTTTGAACGTTTTCCCCAACGATCTAAAATGCTTAAAAATGCTTTTTTTTAAAAAAAAACAACGTTTTGTTTTTTAAAATCTGCTTTTTTTAAGGGAAAAAACAGCATAAAAACGACGAAATTTTTATTTTTCCCTTTTTTTTATTTTTTGGGGGCCCATTTGAACGTTTTTTAAACAAATTAAAAAAAATGCTTGAAAATGATTTTTTTAGCAAAACACGTTTTGTTTTTTAATCTGCTTTTTAAGGGAAAAAACAGCAAAAAAAAGACGAATTTTTATTATTCGTTTTTTTTATTGCTTCTATTTGAACGATTTCAAGGGATTAAAATGCTTAAAAAATGTTTATTTTAGAAAAAACAGCACGTTTTGAGCTTTAATCTGCGTTTTAACGCGTAAAACAGCAAAAAAAACGACAAATTTTTTTATTATTCTTTTATTAATTTTGGGTTTTTTGCCCGGTTTTTAACGATCAAAAAACCCGGAAAATGTTTTTTCCCGAAAAAAGCACGTTTTGAGCTTTAATCTGCGTTTTAACGCGTAAAACAGCATAAAAACGACGAAATTTTTATTATTCGTTTTTAATATTGTTTATTTGAACGATTTCAACGATCTAAAATGCTTTGAAAAATGCTTTATTTTGCAAAACAGCACGTTTTGTTTAATCTTCGTTTTAACGCGTAAAACTGCATAAAAACGATTCGAATTTTTATTATTCGTTTTTATTAATATTGCGTCTATTTGAACGATTAACGATCTAAAATGCTTGAAAAATGCTGTTTTAGCAAAATAGCACGTTTTGAGCACGCGTTTAACAGCGTAAAACAGCATAAAAAACGTAAATTTTTTATTATTCGTTTTTATTAATATTGCGTCTATTTGAACGATCTTAAGATCTAAATGTTGAAAATGCTTATTTTAGCAAAACAGCACGTTTTGAGCTTTAATCTGCGTTTAACGCGTAAAACAGCATAAAAACGACGAAATTTTTATTATTCGTTTTATTAATAGTTTCATTTGAACGATTTCAACGATTTTAATGCTTGAAAATGCTTATTTTAGCAAACAGCACGTTTTGAGTTTAATCTGCGTTTAACGCGTAAACAGCATAAAACGTACGAAATTTTTATTATTCGTTTTTATTAATATTGCGTCTATTTGAACGATTTCAACGATCTAAAATGCTTGAAAATGCTTATTTTAGCAAAACAGCACGTTTTGAGTTTATTCTGCGTTTAACGCGTAAAACAGCATAAAACGACGAAATTTTTATTATTCGTTTTTATTTTAATTGCGTCTATTTGAACGATTTAACGATCTAAAATGCTTAAAAATGCTTATTTTAGCAAAACAACGTTTTGAGTTTTAATCTGCGTTTTAACGCGTAAAACAGCATAAAACGACGAAATTTTTTTATTCTTTTTTATTAAACCCCTTTATTTGAACATTTCCGTTAAAATGCGAAAATTTTTTTTTCCTTTTTTTAAATCGCGTTTTAAGCAAAAAACAGAAAAAAAGAGTTTTTATTTTCTTTTTTAAAAATTTTTAGAAATTTAACGTTAAAATCTTGAAAAAATGCTTTTTAAAAAAATTTTAGCAACGCGTTTTAAGTTTTGTTTAAAAACGGAAAACTTTTAAAAAATTTTTTTTTTTCGTTTAAAATTTAAAAATCTTTAAAAATTTTTTTAAATTTAAAAGTTTTAATTTTTTAAGCAAAAAGAAAAAGACAAATTTTTTTACTTTTTATTAAAGCGTTTTTAACGTTCAACGTCTAAAATGTTTAAAATTTTATTTGAAAACCCCTTTTGAATTCTGGTTTTAACCAAAAAAAAAAATTTTTAATTTTTTTTTTAAATTTTTATTTGCATTTAACGTTTAAAAAAGTTAAAATGTTTTTTGAAAAAAGCTTTTAAATTTTTTTTGGTTTTTAACGCGTCGCTAAAAAAAAAT
>NW_027047840.1:0-2500 GCF_025399875.1 Dalotia coriaria | reverse complement strand
TTGTGGTATTCGTTTTTTTTATTAATATGCGTCTATTTGGGCGATTTCCAGCGATCTAAAATGGCGAATATGATTGGCCCTTAAAACCAGCGCATTTTGAAGCTTTAATCTGCGATTTTATCGCGTAAAAACAGCATAAAACGGCAGATTTTTGTATTATTTATTTTATTAATATTTCTTCTATTTGAGACGATTTCAACGATCTAAGATACTTGAAAATACTTATTTTAGCAAACAGCGCGATTTTGAGCTTTTAATCACCGTTTAACGCGTAAAAGAGCAGCATAAAACGGCAAATTTTATTTATTTCATTTTATTAATATTGCGTCTAAGCTGGAACGAGATTTCAACGTCGATAGCAGAAGTAGCATTTAGCAAAACAGCAGATTTTGAGCTTTAATCTGCATTTAACGCGTAAAACATAGCACTCCGGCGCGGCAAGATAATTTGGCTTAATTCCGTTTTTTAACAATATTGCTTCTATTTGGGCAATTTCAACGATCTAAAATGCTTGAA
Source organism: Dalotia coriaria (assembly GCF_025399875.1). Lineage (NCBI taxonomy): Eukaryota > Metazoa > Arthropoda > Insecta > Coleoptera > Staphylinidae > Dalotia > Dalotia coriaria. The sequence goes on along the minus strand of NW_027047840.1, from coordinate 1,984 downwards.
AATTACTTATTTTATGCTGCGCCAAAACAGCACGTTTTGAGCTTTAATCTGCGTTTTAACGCGTAAAACAGCATAAAACGACGAATTTTTATTATTCGTTTTTATTAATTTTAGCTCTATTGAACGATTTCAACGTCTAAAATGCTTGAAATGCATTTTAGCAAAACAGCACGTTTGAGCTTATGTCGCGTTTTAAGCGTAAAACAGCAATAAAACGACAGAATTTTTATTATTCGTTTTTATTAATATTACTCTATTTGAACGATTTCAACGATCTAAAATGCTTGAAAATGCTTATTTTAGCAAAACAGCACGTTTGAGCTTTAATCGCGTTTAACGCGTAAACAGCATAAAACGACGAAATTTTTATTATTCGTTTTTATTAATATTGCGTCTATTTGAACGATTTCAGCGATCAATGCTTGAAATGCTTATTTTAGCAAACAGCGCGTTTTGAGCTTTAATCTGCGTTTTAGCGTAAAACAGCATAAAACGTACGAATTTTTATTATTCGTTTTTAATATTGCGTCTATTTGAACGATTTCAACGATCTAAAATGCTTGAAAATCTTATTTAGCAAAACAGCGCTTTTGAGGCTTTAATCTACGTTTTAACGCGTAGAAACATAAAACGACGAATTTTTATTATTCGTTTTTATTAATATTGCGTCTATTTGAACGATTTCAACGATCTAAAATGCTTGAAAATGCTTATTTTAGCAAAACAGCGCGTTTTGAGCTTTAATCTGCGTTTTACGCGTAAAACAGCATAAAACGACGAATTTTTTATTATTCGTTTTTATTAATATGCTCTATTTGAACGATTTCCAACGATCTAAAATGCTTGAAAATGCTTATTTTAGCAACAAAACAGCGCGTTTTGAGCTTTTAATCTGCGTTTTAACGCGTAAAACAGCATAAAACGACGAAATTTTTATTATTCGTTTTTATTATTTGTCTTCTATTTGAACGATTTCAACGATCTAAAATGCTTGAAAATAGCTTATTTTAGCAAAACAGCCTTTTTGAGCTTAATCGCGTTTTAACGCGTAAAACACAAAACGGGTTTTATTATTCGTTTTTTTAAATTGCGTCTATTTGAACGATTTCCAGCGATTAAAATGCTTGAAAATGCTTTTTTTAGCAAAACATCACTTTTTGAGCTTTAATCGCGTTTTAACGCGTAAAACAGCATAAAAGACAGAAATTTTTATTATTCTTTTTTTTATTAATTTACGTCTATTTGAACGATTTCAACGATCTAAAATGCAAAAATGCTTATTTTAGCAAACAGCACGTTTTTTATAATCTGCGTTTTAACGCGTAAAACAGCATAAAAGGGCGATTTATTATTCGTTTTTATTAATATTGCGTCTATTTGAACGATTTCAACGATCAAATGGCAAATTGCTTTTTTAGCAAAACAGCCGTTTTGGAGCAATCTGCGTTTTAACGCGTAAAACAGCATAAAAGACGAATTTTTATTATTCGTTTTTATTAATTTGCTTCTATTTAAACGATTTCAACGATCTAAAATGCTTGAAAATGCTTATTTTAGCAAAACAGCACGTTTGGGGTTTAAATCTGCTTTTTAAACGCGTAAAACACATAAAAGGGCGAATTTTTATTATTCGTTTTTTTATTAATATTGCTTCTATTTGAACGATTTCAGCGATCAAAATGCTTAAAATCATTTTACAAAACAGCCGTTTGGGGCTTTAATCGCGTTTTAACGTAAAACAACAAAAAACACGAAATTTTTTTTTTCCCGTTTTTATTAATATTGCTCTATTTGAACGATTTCAACGATCTAAATGCTTGAAAATCTTATTTAAGCAAAACAGCACTTTTTGAGCTTTTTCTGCGTTTTAACGCGTAAAACAGCAAAACGACGAAATTTTTGTTATTCTTTTTTATTAATTGCTCATTTGAACGATTTCAACGATCTAAATGTTTGAAAAAACTTTTTTGCAAAAACAGCCGTT
>NW_027047839.1:0-12458 GCF_025399875.1 Dalotia coriaria | reverse complement strand
ACCAGCACCGTTTTAAAAAGTTTTTTTAAAAAATTTTTTTCTGCGTTTAACCCGCCCGGTTTTTTAAAAAAAAAAGTTTAACAAAAACAAAAAACCGAATTTTTTTTTAATTAAAAAATTTTTTTTTGTTTTTTTTTAAATTTTTTAAAATTTGTTTTTAAAAATTTTTTTGGGGAAAAAAACGGAAAAAATTTTTTTTCCAAAAACCAAAAATTTCCTTAAAATGCTTGAAAATGCTTATTTTAGAAAAACAGCACGTTTTGAGCTTTAATCTGCGTTTAACGCGTAAAAAAAGCAAAAACGACAAAATTTTTTATTATTCGTTTTTTTTAAATTTCCCATTTGAACGATTTCAACGATTAAAATGCTTGAAAATGATAATTTTAGCAAAACAGATTTTTGGCTTGAATCTGCTTTTTAACGCGTAAACAGCAAAAAAACGACGAATTTTTATTATTCTTTTTTATTAATATTGTTTTATTTGAACGATTTCAACGTTTTAAAAAATGCTTGAAAATGTTTTTTTTTGGCAAAAACAGCACGTTTTGAGTTTTTTAATCTGCTTTTTAACCAAAAAAAGAAAAAACGACGAAATTTTTATTATTCTTTTTTTATTAATATTGCGTCTATTTGAACGATTTCAACGATCAAAATGTTTGAAAATGCTTATTTTGAAAAACAGCACGTTTTGATTTATTCCCCGTTTTAACGCGAAAACAGCATAAAAACAACGAATTTTTTATTATTCGTTTTTATTAATATTGCTTCTATTTGAACGATTTCAACGATCTAAAATGCTGAAAAATGCTTATTTTAGCAAACAGCACGTTTTGAGCTTTAATCTGCGTTTAACGCGTAAACAGCATAAAAACTACGAATTTTTATTATTCGTTTTTATTAATATTGCTTCTATTTGAACGATTTCAACGATCTAAAAATGCTTGAAAGCTTATTTTAGCAAAACAGCACGTTTTGAGCTTTTAATCTGCGTTTTAACGCGTAAACAGCATAAAACGGACGAATTTTTTATTATTCGTTTTATTAATATTGCGTCTATTTGAACGATCAAAAATGCTTGAAAATGCTTATTTTAGCAAACAGCACGTTTTTGAGCTTTAATCTGGCGGCGTTTAACGCGTAAACAGCATAAAAACGACGAATTTTTATTATTCGTTTTTTATTAATATTGCTTCTATTTGACGATTTCAACGATCTAAAATGCTTGAAAATGCTTATTTTTAGCAAAACAGCACGTTTTGAGCTTTTAATCTGCGTTTTAACGCGTAAAAACAGCATAAAATGACGAATTTTTATTATTCGTTTTTTATTATTGTTTCATTTAAAACGATTTCAACGATCTAAAAATGCTTGAAAAATGTTTATTTAAGCAAAAATGTTATGTTTTTGAGTTTTAATCTGCGTTTCTAACGCGTAAACAGCATAAAACGACGAACGTATTATTCGTTTTTATTAATATTGCTTCTATTTGGAACGATTTCAACGATCTAAAATGCTTGAAAATGCTTTATTTTAGCAAAAACAGCACGTTTTGAGCTTTAATCAGCGTTTTAACGTAAAACAGCACATAAAAACGACGAAATTTTTATTATTCGTTTTATTAATATTGCGTCTTATTTGAACGTGATTTCAACGATTCAAAAATGCTTGAAAATGCTTTTGTTAAAACAGCACGTTTTGAGTTTAATCTGCGTTTTAACGCGTAAAACAGCATATAAAAAACGACGAATTTTTATTATTTGTTTTTTATTAATATTGCGTCTATTTGAACGATTTCAACGATCTTAAAATGCTTTGAAAATATTCTTATTTTAAAGCAAAACAGCACGTTTTGAGTTTTCTTAATCTGCGTTTTAACGCGTAAACAGCATAAAAACGATTTAAATCTTTTTTATTATTTGTTTTTTATTAATATTATGTCTATTTGAACGATTTCAACGATCTAAAATGTTTTAAAATGCTTATTTTATCAAAACAGCATCGCTTGAAAGTTTTAATCTGCGTTTAACGGCAAAAACAGCATAAAACGACGATTTTTTATTATTCGTTTTTATTAATATTGCTTCTATTTGAACGATTTCAACGATCAAATATTTTATTTTAGCAAAACAGTACGTTTTGAGTTTTATTCTGCGTTTTAACGCGTAAAACAGCATAAAAACGACGAAATTTTTATTATTCCGTTTTATTAATATTGCGTCTATTTGAACGATTTCCCCAACGATCTAAAAATGCTTGAAAATGCTTATTTTAGCAAAACAGCACGTTTTGAGTTTTAATCTGCGTTTTAACGCGTAAAACAGCATAAAAAATGACAATTTTTTATTATTCGTTATTTATTAATATTAAGCTCTATTTAAACGATTTCAACGATCTAAAATGCTTGAAAATGCTTTTATTTTAGCAAAACAATGTTTTGAGCTTTAATCTGCGTTTTAACGCGTAAAACAGCATAAAAACGGACGAAATTTTTATTATTCGTTTTTTATTACTATTGCTTCTATTTGAACGATTTCAACGATCTAAAATGCTTCGTAACTGCTTATTTTTAGCAAAACAGCATCGCTTGTTTTAATCTGCGTTTTAACGCGTAAACAGCATAAAAACGACGAATTTTTTATTATTCGTTTTACAATATTGCGCTCATTTGAACGATTTCCAACGATCTAAAATGCTTGAAAATGCTTTATTTTCTAGCAAAACAGCACGTTTTGAGTTTTAATCAGCGTTTTAACGCGTAAAACAGCATAAAACGACGAAATTTTTATTATTCCGTTTTTATTAATATTGCGTCTATTTTAAACGGCAGATTTCAACGATCTAAATGCTTGAAAATGCTTTTTCAGCAAAACAGCACGTTTTGAGCTTTTAATCTGCGTTTTAACCGTAAAACAGCATAAAAACGACGAATTTTTTTTATTATTTGTTTTTATTAATATTGCGTCTACTTTGAACGATTTCAACGATCTAAAATGCTTGAAAATACTTACTTTAGCAAAACAGCACGTTTTGAGCTTAACCCGCGTTTTAACGCGTAAAAACAGCATAAAACGACGAATTTTTATTATTCGTTTTATTAATATTGCTTCTATTTGAACGATTTCAACGATCTAAAATGCTTGAAAATGCTTATTTTAGCAAACAGCACGTTTTGAGCTTTAATCTGCGTTTTACGGCGCAAAACAGCATAAAACGACGAATTTTTTATTATTTGTTTTTATTAATATTGCGTCTATTTGAACGTGATTTCAACGATCTAAAATGCTTTAAAATGTTTATTTTATCAAAACAGCACGTTTGAGCTTTAATCTGCGTTTTAACGCGTAAATACATGTTCACTACCATTATTCGTTTGCCAATATTAAGCTTCTATTTGAACGAGGATTTCAACGATCTAAAATGCTTATTTTGTTAAAACAGCACGTTTTGAGCTTTATTCTGCGTTTACCCGCAAAACAGCATAAAAAACGACGAAATTTTATTATTCGTTTTTATTAATATTGCGTTTATTTTTGAACGATTTCAACGATCTAAAATGCTTGAAAATGCTTTATTTTAGCAAAACACCACGTTTTGAGCTTCTTTAATCTGCGTTTTAACGCGTCAAACAGCATAAAATGACGAATTTTTATTATTCGTTTTTATTAATATTGCTTCTATTTAAACGATTTCAACGATCTAAAATGCTGAAAATGCTTATTTTAGCAAAACAGCACGTTTTGAGTTTTAATCTGCGTTTTAACGCGTAAAACAGCATGCAAAAACGACGAAATTTTACGGCTCGTTTTTATTAATATTGCTTCTATTTCTGAACAATTCCCCAACGATCTAAAATGCTTCCAACTGCTTATTTTGTAGCAAAACAGCACGTTTTGAGCTTTAATCTGCGTTTTAACGCGTAAAACAGCATGTAAAAACGACGAATTTTTATTATTCGCTTTATTAATATTGCGTCTATTTGAACGATTTCAACGATCTAAAATGCTTTGAAAATGCTTATTTTAAAACAGCACGTTTTGAGTTTTAATCAGCGTTTTAACGCGTAAAACAGCATAAAAAAACGACGAAATTTCTTTTATTATTCGTTTTTATTAATACGCGTCTATTTGAACGATTTCAACGATCTAAAAATGCTTGAAAAATACTTATTTTAGCAAAACAGCACGTTTTGAGTTTTAATCTGCGTTTCTTTAACGCGTAAAAACAGCATAAAAAAACGACGAATTTTTATTATTATTTGTTTTTATTAATATTGCGTCTATTTGGAACGTATTTCAACGATCTGCAAAATGCTTTAAAATGCTTATTTTAATGCCGTTAATGCTTTGAGTTTTAATCTGCGTTTTAACGCGTAAAAACAGCATAAAACGGCGAATTTTTTGTATTATTCGTTTTATTAATATTGCTTCTATTTGAACGATTTCAACGATCTAAAATACTTATTTGTAGCAAAACAGTACGTTTTATTCTGCGTTTTAACGCGTAAAACAGCATAAAAAACGACGAAATTTTTTATTATTCGTTTTTATTAATATTGCTTCTATTTGAACGTGATTTCAACGATCTAAAAATGCTTTGAAAATGCTTATTTTAGCAAAACAGCAACAAGTTTTGAAAGCTTTAATCTGCGTTTTAACGCGTAAAACAGCATAAAACGACGAATTTTATTATTTGTTTTTATTAATATTGCGTCTATTTGAACGTGATTTCAACGATCTAAAAATGTTTTAAATGTTTATTTTATCAAAACAGCATCGTTTTGAGCTTTTAATCTGCGTTTTAACGCGTAAAACATTACAAGTAAAAAACGACGAATTTTTATTATTCGTTTTATTAATATTGCTTCTATTTGAACGATTTCAACGATCTAAAAAATGTTTATTTTAGCAAAACAGCACGTTTTGAGCTTTATTCCTGCGTTTAACGCGTAAAAACAGCATAAAAACGACGAAATTTTTATTATTCGTTTTATTAATATTGCGTTTATTTTGGAACGATTTCAACGATCTAAAATGCTTGAAAATGCTTATTTTAGCAAAACAGCACGTTTTGAGCTTTAATCTTCGCGTTTTAACGCGTAAAACAGCATAAAAAATGTACTAAATTTTTATTATTCGCTTCTTTATTAATATTGCTTCTATTTGAACGATTTCAACGATCTAAAATGCTTATTTTAGCAAAACAGCACGTTTTTGAGTTTTATTCTGCGTTTTAACGCGTAAAAACAAGCATAAAAACGACGAAATTTTTATTATTCGTTATTGCGCGTTTATTTGAACGATTTCAACGATCTAAAATGCTTTCTGGAAAATGCTTATTTTAGCAAACAGCAATATTTGCATTAATCTGCGTTTTAACGCGTAAAACAGCATAAAAACGGTCGAATCTTTTTTATTATTCGTTTTTATTAATATTGCTTCTATTTGAACGATTTTAACGATCTAAAAATGTTGGCAACGCTTATTTTAGCAAAGCAGCACGTTTTTGAGTTTTAATCTGCGTTTTAACGCGTAAAACAGTACATAAAACGACGAATTTTTTATTATTTGTTTTTTATTAATATTGCGTCTATTTGAACGATTTCAACGATCTAAAAATGCTTAAAATGCTTATTTTATCAAAACAGCACGTTTTGAAAGCTTTAATCTGCGTTTTAACGCGCGTAAAACAGCATAAAAACGACGAATTTTTTATTCGTTTTTATTAATATTGCTTCTATTTGAACGATTTCAACGACTAAAATGCGTTTATTTTAGCAAAACAGCACGCGTTTGAGCTTTATTCTGCGTTTTAACCCAAAAAAAAGCAAAAAAGCTTTTTTAAAAATTTTTTTTTTTTTAAAAATTTGCTTTAAAAAAACCCCAAAAAAAATTTTTTTAAAACCGTTTTTTAAAAAAATTTTTGGTTTAATTTTTTAAAAGCTAAAAGCAAAAAAAATTTTTTTTTTATTTTTTTTAAAAAAGAAAAAAAGAAATTTTAAAATTTTTTTTTAATTGTTTTTTAAAAAAACACAAAAAAATTTTTTTTTTTAAAAAAAAAAAATTTTTTTTAAAGTTTCCAAAAAGTTTTAAAAGCAATTTTTTTTTAAAAATTTTTTTTAAAAGTTTAAGTTTTAAAATTTAAAAAAAAAAGAAAAAAATTTTTTTTTTTTAAAAAGTTTTAAAAAAACCAAATTTTAAAATTTTTTTTTAAAAAAAAAAAAAGGATTTAACTTTAAAAAAAGTAAAAAAAAAAATTTTTTTTTTTTTTTTTTTTTTTTTAAAAAAAATTTAAAAGAAAAATTTTTTTAAAAAATTTTTTTTAAAACATTTTTGATTTTTTTTTTTAAAAAAGCAAAAAGACTTTTTTATTTTTTTTTAAAAAACCTTTAAAAAAAAAAATTTTTTTTTTTTAATTGTTTTAAATTTTAAAACAAAAAAAAAATTTTTTTTTATTTTTTTTTAATATTTTTTTTTGCATTTAACGATTAAAATTTTAAATGCTTTTTGAAAAACCAATTTTAAAAATTGGTTTAACGCAAAAAAAAGCTAAAAACAAAATTTTTTTTTTTTTTTATTTTTTTCATTTCAACGATTAAAAGTTTTAAAATGTTTTTTTCAAAACCCCTTTTTAGCAACGCGTTTTAACGCGTAAAACGCTAAAACGAAAAACTTTTTTTTATTTTTTTTTATTTGCATTTAACGATTAAAATTTTATTTTAAAAAACCCCTTTTATTTACGCGTTTTAAGGAAAAACGTTTTAAAAACCGAAATTTTAACGTTTTTTTTAAATTTTTTATTTAAATTTTCCATTTTTAAAATCTTTTAAAAATTTTTTTTTAAAAAAAAAAAAATTTTTTTCCCCCAAAAAAAATAAAAAAATTTTTTTTTTTTTTTTTTTAAAAACAAAAAAAAAGGGTTTTTTTTTAAGCAAAACAGCATTTTGTTTTAAGTTTTTTAAACCCAAAAAAACAGCAAAAAAAGACAAATTTTTTTATTATTCGTTTTTTTTAAATATTGCTTCTTTTAACGATTTCAACGACCCTTTTGAATTTTATTTTAAAAAAAAGCACGTTTTGAGTTTTAAATTTCGTTTTAACGCGAAAAAACAGCAAAAAAAACGACAAATTTTTTTATTTTTCCCGTTTTTATTAATATTGCTTCTTTTTGGGACGATTTCAAGGGATTAAAATGTTTAAAAAATGCTTATTTAAGAAAAAAGGTTTTGATTTTTTAATCTGCTTTAACGCGAAAAACAGCAAAAAAAGGGACAAAATTTTTATTATTCGTTTTTATTAATATTGTTTATTTGAACGTTTTCCCAACGATCTAAAATGTTTTGAAAATGCTTTTTTTTTGGCAAAAACAGCAGTTTTGAGTTTTTAATCAGCTTTTTTAACGCGTAAAACAGCATAAAACGACGAAATTTTTATTATTCTTTTTTTATTAATATTGCGTCTATTTGAACGATTTCAACGATCTAAAATGTTTTAAAAAATCCCTTTTTTGCAAAACAGCACGTTTTGAGTTTTTAATTGCGTTTTAACGCGTAAAACAGCAAAAAAAACGACAAATTTTTTATTATTTGTTTTTTATTAATATTGCGTCTTTTTGGGAACGATTTCAACGATTAAAAATGCTTGAAAATACTTATTTTAGAAAAAACAGCACTTTTTGAGTTTTAAATTCGTTTTAACGCGTAAAACAGCATAAAACGAGAATTTTTATTATTCGTTTTTATTAATATTGCTTCTATTTGAACGATTTCAAAAATCAAAAAATATTTATTTTAGCAAAACAGTACTTTTTGAGCTTTTTTCTGCGTTTTAACGCGAAAAGGGGGGCATAAAACACAAAATTTTTTATTATTCTTTTTTATTAATTTTTGGTCAAATTTGAACGATTTCAACGATCAAAAATGCTTAAAAAGCTTTTTTTAAAAGAAAAACAGCACGTTTTGAGTTTTAATCTGCTTTTTAACGCGTAAAAAAGATAAAATGACGAATTTTTTTTTATTCGTTATTTATTAAAAATTTGCTTCTTTTTAAAAACGTTTTCCCCAACGATCTAAAATGCTTAAAATGCTTTTTTTAGCAAAACAGCACTTTTTGAGTTTAATCTGCGTTTTAACGCGTAAAAACAGCAAAAAAACGACAAAATTTTTTATTATTCTTTTTTTATTAATATTGTTTATTTGAACAAAAATTTCAAGGGATCTAAAATGCTTGCAACTGCTTTTTTAGAAAAAACAGCACGTTTTGAGTTTTAATCTGCGTTTTAACGCGAAAAAACAGCAAAAAAACGACGAATTTTTTATTATTCGTTTTTTTTAAATATTGCGTCCTTTTTGGAAGGGGATTTCAACGATCTAAAATCCCAAAAAAGCTTATTTTAGCAAAACAGCACGTTTTGAGTTTTAATCAGCGTTTTAACGCGTAAAACAGCAAAAAAACGACAAAATTTTTTATTATTCTTTTTTATTAATATTGCGTCTATTTGAAGGGATTTCAACGATCAAAAGTTTAAAAATGTTTTTTTTAGAAAAAACAGCACGTTTTGGGGTTTTAATCTGCTTTTTAACTCGTAAAACAGCATAAAACGAGGGAATTTTTATTATTTGTTTTTATTAATATTGCGTCTACTTGAACGTTTTCCCAACGATCAAAAAATGTTTAAAAAATATTTTTTTTAAAAGAAAAAACAGCACGTTTTGATTTTTAATCTGCGTTTTAACGCGAAAAGCAAAAAAAACGACAAATTTTTTTATTATTCGTTTTTATTAATATTGTTTTATTTGAACGATTTCAACGATCTAAAATGTTTAAAATGTTTTTTGAAAACAGACGTTTTAAAAGTTTAATCTGCGTTTACGGCGAAAAAACAGCATAAAAACGACGAATTTTTTTATTTTTTTTATTAATATTGCGTCTATTTGAACGTTTTCCCCAACGATCTAAAAGGGCTTTAAAATGCTTATTTTATAAAAAACAGCACGTTTTGAGCTTTAATCTGCGTTTTAACGCGTAAAACAGCATAAAACGACGAATTTTTATTATTCGTTTTTTTTAAATATTCTTCTATTTGAACGTTTTCCCAACGATCTAAAATGCTTATTTTAGCAAAACAGCATTTTTTGAGCTTTATTCGCGTTTTAACCCCAAAAACAGCAAAAAAACGACGAAATTTTTATTATTCTTTTTTATTAAATTGCGTTTATTTGAACGATTTCAACGATCAAAAAAATGCTTAAAAATGTTTTTATTTTGAAAAAGAAGTTTTGAGCTTTAATCTGCGTTTTAACGGGGTAAAAAAAGCATAAAATGACAAATTTTTTTATTATTCGTTTTTAAAAATTATTGCTTCTTTTTTAAAAACGATTTCAACGATTAAAATGCTTAAAAATGCTTTTTTTAAAAAGAAAAAACAGCACGTTTAGTTTAATCTGCGTTTTAACGCAAAAAACAGCATAAAAACGACAATTTTTTTTTTCGTTTTTTTTAAATTTGCTTCTATTTGAACGATTTCAACGATTAAAATGCTTATTTTAGCAAAACAGCACGTTTTGAGCTTTATTCTGCTTTTTTAACGCGAAAAAGCATAAAACGACAAAATTTTTTATTATTCGTTTTAAAATATTGCGTTTTTTGAACGATTTCAACGATCAAAAATGCAAAAATGCTTTTTTAAAAGCAAAACAGCACGTTTGAGTTTTTAATCTGCGTTTTAACGCGAAAAAAAAAGCATAAAATGACGAATTTTTATTATTCGTTTTTATTAATATTGTTCTATTTGAACGATTTCAACGATCTAAAATGCTTATTTTAGAAAAACAGCACGTTTTGAGCTTTATTCTGCGTTTTAACGGCAAAACAGCAAAAAACGACGAAATTTTTATTATTCTTTTTTTATTAATTTTGGGTTTATTTGAACGATTTCAACGATCTAAAATGTTGAAAATGCTTATTTTGCAAACAGCACGTTTTGAGCATTAATCGCGTTTAACGCGAAAACAGCATCACAATTTTTTTTATTATTCTTTTTTTATTAATTTTTTTTTTATTTGAACGATTTCAACGATCTAAAATGCTTAAAAATGCTTTTTTAGCAAAACAGCACGTTTTGAGTTTAATCTGCGTTTTAACGCGAAAACAGCAAAAAAACGACAAATTTTTTTATTATTTTTTTTTTATTAATATTGCGCTTTTTTGAACGATTTCAACGATCTAAAAAAGTTTTAAAATGCTTATTTTATCAAAACAGAAGTTTTAAAAGTTTAATCTCCGTTTTAACGCGAAAAACAGCATAAAACACAAATTTTTTATTATTCTTTTTTATCAATATTGTTTCTATTTGAACGATTTCAACGTTTCAAAAATGCTTGAAAATGCTTATTTTAGCAAAACAGCACGTTTTGAGTTTTAATCTGCTTTTTAACGCGTAAAACAGCATAAAACGACGAATTTTTATTATTCGTTTTTATTAATTTGCGTCTATTTGAAATTTCAACGATCTAAATGCTTGAAAATGCTTTTATGCAAAAACAGCATGATTTGTTAATCTGCGTTTTAACGCGTAAAAGCATAAAAACAAAATTTTTATTATCGTTTTTTATTAATTGCGTCTATTTAACATTTCAACGATCTAAAAGTTGAAAATCTTATTTTTAAAAAAACACGTTTTGAGTTTTAATCTGCGTTTTAACGCGTAAAAAGCATAAAAAAAAATTTTTATTATTTTTTTATTTTTCATTTAACGATTTAAATCTAAAATGCTTGAAAATGATTATTTTAAGCAAAACAGCACGTTTTGAGCATTAATCTGCGTTTTAACGCGTAAAACAGCAAAAAAACGACGAAATTTTTATTTTCTGTTTTTATTAATTGCTCTATTTAACGTTTTCCCAACGACAAAAAATGCTTGAAAATGCTTATTTTAGAAAAACAGCACGTTTTGAGTTTAATCTGCGTTTTAACGCGTAAAAAGTCTAAAAAATGAAATTTTTATTTTTCGTTTTATTAATATTGTTCTATTTAAACGATTTCAACGATCTAAAAATGTTTTGAAAATGCTTATTTTAGCAAAACAGCACGTTTTGAGTTTTAATCTGCGTTTTAACGCGTAAAACAGCTTTAAAAACGACGAAATTTTTTATTATTCGTTTTATTAATATTGCTTCTATTTGAACGATTTCAACGATCTAAAATGCTTGAAAATGCTTATTTTAGCAAGACAGCAACGTTTTATTGTAATTTGGTTTTAACGCGTAAAACAGCAAAAAAACGACGAATTTTTTTATTATTCTTTTTTATTAATATTGCGTCTATTGAACGATTTCAACGATCTGAAATGCTTGAAAATGCTTATTTCAGCAAAACAGCACGATTTGAGCTTTAATCTGCGTTTTAACGCGTAAACAGACAAAAAACGACGAATTTTTTATTTTTCTTTTTTTATTAATATTGCGTCTTTTTTGAACGATTTCAACGATCTAAAGTTTGAAAATGCTTATTTTAGCAAAACAGCACGTTTTGAGTTTTATTCTGCGTTTTAACGCGTAAAACAGCATAAAAACGACAAAATTTTTATTATTCTTTTTTATTTTATTGCGTCTATTTGAACGATTTCAATGATCTAAAATGCTTGAAAATGCTTATTTTAGCAAAACAGCACGTTTTGAGTTTAGTCTGCGTTTTAACGCGTAAAACAGCATAAAAACGACGAATTTTATTATTCCTTTTATTAATATTGCGTCTATTTGAACGATTTCAACGATCCAAAATGCTTGGGAAATGATTATTTTGGCAAAACAGCACGTTTTAACTTTAATCTGCGTTTTAACGCGTAAAACAGCATAAAAACGACGAAATTTTTTTATTCGTTTTCAAAATTTGCGTCTATTTGAACGATTTCAACGATCTGAAATGCTTGAAAATGCTTATTTTAGCAAAACAGCACGTTTTGAGTTTAATCTGCGATTTAACGCGTAAACAGCATAAAAACGACGAATTTTTTATTATTCGTTTTGTTAATATCGCTCTATTTGAACGATTTCAACGATCTAAAATGCTTGAATATGCTTATTTTGAAAAACAGCACGTTTTGAGTTTAATCTGCGTTTTAACGCGTAAAACAAAAAAAAACGACGAAATTTTTATTATTCTTTTTTATTAATATTGCGTCTATTTAACGATTTCAACGATCAAAAAATGGAAAATGCTTATTTTAGAAACAGCATTTTTTGGGTTTAATTCTTTTTAACGCGTAAAACAGCAAAAAAACGGGAAATTTTTTATTATTCTTTTTTATTAATATTGTTTATTTGAGCGATTTCAAGATCTTTGCTTGAAAATGCTTATTTTAGCAAAAAAAGCACTTTTTGAGCTTTTAATCTTTTTTTTTAAAAAAACGCATAAAAACGACGAATTTTATTATTCGTTTTTATTAATATTGTTTTTTCTTTA
>NW_027047838.1:0-12462 GCF_025399875.1 Dalotia coriaria | reverse complement strand
AAAAATTCAAAGTCGTTTTTAAGACTTTTAGATTTTAGTGAAATCGTTCAAAGACGCAATATAATAAAAACAAATTTAAAAATTCGTCGTTTTATGCTGTTTTAGGTTAAACGCAGATTAAACTCATAATGCTGTTTTCCTAAAATAATCATTTTCAAGCATTTTGTTCGTTGAAATCCGTTAAAATAGACGCAATATTAATAAAAAACGAATAATAAAATTTCGTCGTTTTATGCGTTTTACGCGTTAAAACGCAGATTAAAGCCCCAAAACGTGCTGTTTTGCTAAAATAAGCATTTTCAAGCATTTTAGATCGTTGAAATCGTTAAAAACAGAAGAAATATTAATAAAAACGAAAAATTTAAAAATTCGTCGTTTTATGCTTTTTTACGCGTTAAAACGCAGATTAAAGCTCAAAACGTGCTGTTTTGCTAAAATAATCATTTTCAAGCATTTTAGATCTTTGGGAAATCGTTCAAATAGACGCAATATTAAAAAAAACGAATAATAAAAATTTCGTCGTTTTATGCTGTTTGCGCGTTAAAACGCAGATTAAAAGCTCAAAACGTGCTGTTTTGCTAAAATAAGCATTTTCAAGCATTTTAGATCATTGAAATCGTTCAAATAGAAGCAATATTAATAAAAACGAATAATAAAAAATTCGTCTTTTTTATGCTGTTTTACGCGTTAAAACGCAGATTAAAAGCTCAAAACGGGCTGTTTTGCTAAAATAATCATTTTCAAGCATTTTAGATCGTTGAAATCGTTCAAAAGACGCAAATTAATAAAAACGAATAATAAAAATTTCGTCTTTTTTATGCTGTTTTACGCGTTAAAACGCAGATTAAAGCTCAAAACGTGCTGTTTTGCTAAAATAAGCATTTTCAAGCATTTTAGATCGTTGAAATCGTTCAAACAGAAGAAATATTAATAAAAACGAATAAAAAAAAATTGTCGTTTTTATGTTGTTTTACGCGTTAAAACGCAGATTAAAGCTCAAAGCGTGCTGTTTTGCTAAAATAAATCATTTTCAAGCACTTTAATCTGAAATCGTTCAAATAAGCATATTATTAATAAAACGAAAATAAAATTCGTCGTTTTATGCTGTTTTAGCGTTAAAACGCAGATTAAAGCTTCAAAACGGCTGTTTTGTAAAAATAAGCATTTTCAGCATTTTAGATCGTTGAAATCGTTCAAATAGAAGCAATATAATGAAAAACGAATAATAAAAAATCTGTCGTTTTATGCTGTTTTACGCGTTAAAACGCGCAGATTAAAGCTAAAACGTGCTGTTCTAAAAATAATCATTTTCAAGCATTTTAGACGTTAAACGTTCAAATAGACGCAATATTGATAAAAACGAATAATAAAATTTCGTCGTTTTATTTTGTGTTTGCGCGTTAAAAACGCAGATTAAAAGCTCAAAACGTGCTGTTTTGTAAATAATCATTTTAAGCATTTGATCGTTGAAATGGTTCAAAGACGCAATATTAATAAAACGAATAATAAAAATTCGTCGTTTTAGGGTTGTTTTACGTTAAAACGCAGATTAAAGCTATAACTGCTGTTTTCCTTAAAATAATCATTTTCAAGCATTTTGTTCGTTGTAAATCGTTCAAATAGAGCAATATTAATAAAACGAATAATAAAAATTTCGTCGTTTTATGTGTTTTACGCGTTAAAACGCAGATTAAAGCTCAAACGTGCTGTTTTGCTTAAAATAAGCATTTTCAAAGCATTTTAGATCGTTGAAATCGTTCAAATAGAAGCAATATTAATAAAACGAATAATAAAAATTCGTCGTTTTATGCTGTTTACGCGTTAAAACGCAGATTAAAAGCTCAAACGTGCTGTTTTGCTAAAATAATCATTTTCAAGCATTTTAGATCGTTGAAATCGTTCAAATAGCCCAATATTAATAAAAACGACTAATAAAATTTCTCGTTTATGCGGTTTTACGCTTAAAACTAGATTAAAGCTCAAACGTGCTGTTTTGCTAAAATAAGCATTTTAAAAGCATTTTGATCTTCGAAATCGTTCAAATAGAAGCAATATTAATAAAAAACGAATAATAAAAATTCGTCGTTTTATGCTGTTTTACGTTAAAACGCAGATTAAAGCTCAAAAGGGCTGTTTTGCTAAAAATAATCATTTTCAAGCATTTTAGATCGTTGAAATCGTTCAAATAGACGCAATATTAATAAAACGAATAATAAAAAATCGTCGTTTTATGCTGTTTTACGCGTTAAACGCTGATTAAAGCTCAAAACGTGCTGTTTTGCTAAAATAAGCATTTTCAAGCATTTTAGATCGTTGAAATCGTTCAAATAGAAGAAATATTACTAAAACGAATAATAAAAATTCGTCGTTTTATACTGTTTACGCTTTAAAACGCAGATTAAAGCTCAAAGCGTGCTGTTTTGCTAAAATAATCATATTCAAGCATTTTAGATCGTTTAAATCGTTCAATAGACGCAATATTAATAAAACGAATATAAAATTTCGTCGTTTTTATGTTGTTTTACGCGTTAAAACGCAGATTAAAGCTCAAACGTGCTGTTTTGCTAAAATAAGCATTTTCAAGCATTTTAGATCGTTGAAATCGTTCAAACAGAAGAAATATTAATAAAAACGAATAATAAAAATTCGTCGTTTTATGCTGTTTTACGCGTTAAAACGCAGATTAAAGCTCAAACGTGCTGTTTTGCTAAAATAATCATTTTCAAGCATTTTAGATCGTTGAAATCGTTCAAATAGACGCAATATTAATAAAAACGAATAATAAAAATTTCGTCGTTTTTATGCTGTTTTGCGCGTTAAAACGCAGATTAAAGCTCAAAACGTGCTGTTTTGCTAAAATAAGCATTTTCAAGCATTTTAGATCATTGAAATCGTTCAAATAGAAGCAATATTAATAAAAACGAATAATAAAAATTCGTCGTTTTTATGCTGTTTTACGCGTTAAAACGCAGATTAAAGCTCAAACGGGCTGTTTTCTAAAATAATCATTTTCAAGCATTTTAGATCGTTGAAATCGTTCAAATAGACGCAATATTAATAAAAACGAATAATAAAAATTTCGTCGTTTTATGCTGTTTTACGCGTTAAAACGCAGATTAAAGCTCAAAGCGTGCTGTTTTGCTAAATATAATCATTTTCAAGCATTTAGATCGTAGAATCGTTCAAATAGCTATATTAATAAAAACGAATAATAAAAATTTCGTCGTTTAATGCTGTTTTACCGTTAAAAGCAGATTAAACTTCAAAGCGTTTGTTGCTTAAAATAATCATTTTAAGCATTTAGATCGTTGAAATCGTTCAAATAGACGCAATATTATTAAAACGAATAATAAAAATTTCGTTTTTTAACGTTTTTACGCGTAAAACGCAGTTTAAATCTTAAACGTCTGTTTTGTAAATAAGCATTTTCAAATTTTAGAATTAAAAACGAAATAAAAATTTCTTTTATGCTTTACGCGTTAAAACGCGTTTAAACTCAAACGTGCTGTTTTAAAGAATAATTATCAAATTTGATCGTTGAAATGTTAAATAACAATATTAAAAAAACAATTTAAATCGTTTAAATCGTTTTAAATAGACGCAAATTAAAAAGATAAAAAAATTTCGTCGTTTTTTATATATTGCGTTTAAAGCAGTTTAAAGATCTCGAAACGTGCTGATGCTAATAATAAAAACATTTTCAAAAATTTTGTCGTTTTAATGGTTCATGACGCGATATTAAAAAACGAATAATCAAAAACGTTGCTGTTTTTAAATGCTGTTTTACGCGTTTAAACGCAGATTAAAGTTCAAAACGTGCTGTTTTGCTAAAAAATCATTTCAAAGCATTTTAGTCGTTGTAATGTTTTCATAAACGCAATATTAATAAAACAAATAATAAAAATTTCAGTCGTTTTATGCTGTTTTACGCGTTAAAACGCAGATTAAAACTCAAAATGCTGTTTTGCTAATAAGCATTTTCATGCATTTTAATCGTTGAAATCGTTCAAATAGAAGCAATATTAATAAAAAACGAATAATAAAAAATTCGTCGTTTTTATGCTGTTTTACGCGTTAAAACGCAGATTAAAGCTCAAAACGTGCTGTTTTGCTAAAATAATCATTTTCAAGCATTCTAGATCGTTGAAATCGTTCAAATAGAAGCAATATTAATAAAAACGAATAATAAAATTCGTCGTTTTATGCTGTTTTACGCGTTAAAACGCAGATTAAAAGCTCAAAACGTGCTGTTTTGCTAAAATTTTTGGAAAAAAATTTTTTTTTTTTGGGGAAAAAAATTTAAAAAAAAAAAAAAAAAAAAAATTTTTTCCCTTTTTTTTTTTCCTTTAAAAAAAAAAAAATTTTTTAAAAAAAAACCCGTTTTTTTTTTTTGGGGGAAAAAAAAAAATTTTTTTAAAAAAAAAAATTTTTTTTTTTTTTTTTAAAAAAAAGGGTTTTTTTTTAAAAAAAAAACTTTTTTTTTTTCGCAAGGGGGGAAAAAAAAAAAAAAAGGGAAAAAAAAAATTTTTTCCCTTTTTTTTTTTTTTAAAAAAAAATTTAAAAAAAAGGGGGTTTTTTTTTTTTTTAAAAAAACCTTAAAAAAAAAAAATTTTTAAAAAAAAAAAATTTTTTCTTTTTAAATTTTTTTCCAAAAAAAAAAAAAAAAAAATTTTTTTTGGTTTTTTTTTTTTTAAAAAAATTTTTTAAAAAAAATTTAAAAAAAAAAATTTTTTTTTAAAAAAAAAATTTTTTTAAAAAAAAAAAAAAACCCCCTTTTTTTTTTTAAAAAAATTTTAAAAAAAAAAATTTAAAACCCTTTTTTGCAAAATTAATAAAAAAAAAAAATTTTTTTTTTTTTTGGGAAAAAGGCAAAAAAAAAAAATTTTTGGAAAAAAGGTTTTTGGGGGGGGGAAAAAATTTAAAAAAAATTTTTTTAAAAAAATTTTTTTAAAAAATTTTGTTTTTTTTTGGCAAACCTTTAAAAAAAAAAAATTTTTTTTTTTTTTTTTTTTTTTTTAAAAAAAAAATTTGGTTTTAAAAAAAAAAAAAAAATTTTTTTTCCCCTTTTAAAGGAAAAAAATTTAAAAAAAAAAAAAATTTTTTTTTTTTTTTTTTAAAAAAAAGGAAAAAAAACCCAATTTTAAAAAAAATTTTTAAAAATTTTTTTTTTTGGGTTTTTCCTTAAAACAAAAAAAAAAAAAATTTTTTTGGTTTTTTGGTTTTTTTTTTAAAAAAAAATTTTTTTAAAAAAACCCTTTTTTAAAAAAAGGGGGAAAAAAAAAAAAAAAAATTTTTAAAAAATTTTTTTTAAATTTTTTAATTTAAAAAAAAAAAAAATTTTTTTTTTAAAAAAAAAAATTTTTTTTTTTTTTTTGGGGGGGAAATTAAAAAAAAAAGGGAAAAAAAATTTTTTCTTTTTATTTTTTTTAAAAAAAAAAAAAAAAAGGGTTTTTAAAAATTTTTTTTTTTTGGTTTTTTAAAAGGGAAAAAATTTTTTAAAAAAAAAAATTTTTTTTTTTTTTTTGGGTTAAAAAAAAAAACCCCAAAAAAAAAAAAAAAAAAACCTTTTTTTTTTAAAAAATTTTTTTTAAAAAAAATTTTTTAAAAATAAAATTTTTTTTTAAATTTTTTAAATTTTTTAAAAAAAAAAAAAAAAAACTTTTTTTTTTTTTTAAATTTAAAAGGCTTTAAAAAAAAAAAAAAAAAAAAATTTTTTTTTTTTTCCCCGGGGGAAAGGGGAAAAAAAAAAAAAAAAAATTTTTAAAAAAATTTTTTTTTTTTTTTTTTTTTAAAAAGGGTTTTTAAAAAAAATTCCTTTTTGTTTTAAAATTTAAAAAAAAAAAAAAAAAATTTTTTAAAAATTTTTTTTTAAATTTTTTATTTAAAGGGGAAAAACCAAAATTTTTTTTTAAAAAAAAAAATTTTTTTTTTTTTTTTAAAAAAAGAAAAATTTAAAAAAAATTTTTTAAAAAAATTTTTTTTTTAAGTTTTTTTTTTTTAAAAAAAAAAAAAAAAAAAAAAAAAAATTTTTTTTTTTCCTTTTAAATTGGGGAAAAAAAAAAAAAATAAAATTTTTTTTTTTTTTTTAAAAAAGGGAAAAAAAAAAAAATTTTTTTTTTTTAAGCTTTTTAAATTTAAAACCAAAAAAAAAAAAATTTTTAAAAAAATTTTTTTTTTTTTTTTTAAAAAAAAAAAAAAATTTTTTTTAAAAAAACTTTTTTTTTTTCCGTTAAACCAAAAAAAAAAAATTTTTTCCCAAAAAAAATTTTTTCCCTTTTTTGTTTTAAAATTTAAAAAGAAAAAAAAAAATTTTTTAAAAAATTCTTTTTTTTTTTCCGTTAAAAAAAAAACCCTTTTTTTTAAAAAAAAAAAATTTTTTTTTTTTTTTAAAATTTAAAAAAAAAAAAAAAAATTTTTAAAAATTTTTTTTTTTTTGGAAAAGGAAAAAAAAATTTTTTTTGGGAAAAAAAAATTTTCCCCTTTTTTTTTTAAATTTTTAAAAAAAAAAAAAAAAAAAAAAAAATTTTTTTTTTTTGGGAAAAAAAATTAAAAAAAATTTTCCCTTTTTTAAAATTTTTGGGGTTTTTTTTTCCCAAAAAAACCGAAAAGCCCGGTTTTTTAAAAAAAATTAAAAAAAAGCCCCCGGGAAAAAAAAAAAAATTTTTAAAAAAAAATTTTTTTTTTCCCCTTTAAAAAAAAAAAAAAAGGGTTTTTTTTTTAAAAAATTTTAAAAAAAACCAAATTTCCCTTTTTTTTTTTTTTAAAAAAATTTAAAAAATTTTTTTTTTTAAAAACGAAAATAAATCGTTTTTTGCTAAAGCATTTGCACGTCTTGAAACGTTCCCATCTTTCTAAAACGTAAAAATTCTTTTTTACCAAAATTAAAACGGTTTAAATTTTTACGCGTTAAAGCAATTAAGCTTCAAACGTTTTTTGCTAACAAATAAGCATTTTAAAAGATTAAATCGTTCAATAAAGCTTTTAATAAAACGATATCCTTTTTATGCTGTTTTACGGAAAAGAAATTAAGTTTTAAACGTGCTGTTTGCAAAAAACATTTTAAATTTAACCGAAATTAAAAAGGGCCGTTATTTAATAGGGTAAAAAAATTTGAGTAAAGCTGTTTTGCTTAAAAAAAATTAAGCTAAAGTCTTTTTTGAAAATTAATCAAAAAATTTTTTAAAAGGGAAAATTTAAAAAATTTTCGCGTTTATTTAAAAACGAAATAAAATCGCTTTTCCCGTTTTCGTTAAAAACAATTAAGTTTTAAAGTCTGTGTTAAATAAAATTTAAATTAAAAGGGAAAATTTTAAAAATTTTCGCGTTTATTTTTAAAACAAATTTTAAAAAACGTCGTTTTAGCTGTTTATTAAACGAAATTAAGCTAAACTCGTTTTCAAAATAAGAAATTTTAAAAGATTTAAAAATTTCTTTAGCTTTAAAAAAACGAATAATAAAATCGTCGTTTTTATTTAAGTTTTTAACGCAATTAACTTAAACCTTCTAAAAAATCATTTAAAAAATTTAGATTAAATGTTCAATGACGCTTTAAAAAAACGAATAATAAACGTCGTTTTTAGCTTACTTTTAAAGAAATTTAAGTTAAACGTCTTTTGCCAAAATAATTTTTAAAAATTAATTTGTCGTTAATGCGCTTTAAATTAAAACGAATAATAAAATTTCGTCGTTTTTGCTACTTCGCAGATTAAAGTTCAAAACGTCTTTTGCGAAAATAATAATTTCAACATTTTGTGTTAACGTTAAAAGCGAAAATTTAAAAAAAAAAAGGGTATAAAATTTCGTTTTAATCTTTTAAAGCTTAAACGTGAAACGTAAAAAGTGCGTTTTTAAAAAAGAATTTAAATTTTTGTCGTTTTTTTTCTAAAGCTTTAAAACAAATAATAAAACTTGTTTTTATGCGTTTTAGTTTTTAAACGCAATTAAAGTTAAAAAACCCCTTTAAAAAAATTAAAATTGTCGTTTTAAACGTTAATCGTTAAAAACGCATAATTAAAAAAAACGTTTTTGCCTTTTATCTGTTCGCTTAAACGCGAAAAGTTCAAAACGTGCTTTTCTAAAATAAATTTCAACATTTTAGTCGTTAAATTTAAAATAAAGCAATTAAATAAAACGAATTAAAAACTTTTGCTTTTGACCGTTAAAACCGTTAAAATAAAGTCTTTTTAAAAGATATTTAAGCTTTTTCGTTGAAACCGTTAAAACGCAATTAAAAAGTAAAAGTCGTTTCTAGGTTTAACTTTTAAAACTTAAAGTTCAAAAGCGTTTCTAAAAAATTAAAATTTTGCGTTAACTGTTTAAAGCTTATGAAAAAAACCCCAAAAAAAATTCTGTTTTAATGTTTTAAGTTTTAAAACGCGTTAAACTCTAAAAGGCTTTTTTAAAAAATATTTAAGCATTTGTCTTTTTAAATCTTTTACTAAACGCAATTAAATAAAAACGTCGTTTTAAATTCTTTTTATCCCTTTTAGCGTTAAAACCGTTAAAGCTCAAACGCTTTTTTAAAAAATCAATTAACATTTGTCGTTAAATCGTTAGCGTTTTAAAAAACGAATAATAAAAATTGCTTTTTTGGGTTTTATTAAAACCAGATTAAAGCTAAAGTGCTGTTTTCTAAAAAAATTTTTTCAACATTTAACTTGGGTCGTTAATGCTGTTATTAATAAAAACGAAAATTTAAAATCCGTGCTGTTTTGCTAAAAGAATTTTAAAGCTCAAACGTGCGTTTCTAAAATAAGCATTTTCAAAAAATTTAAAATTTAATCTTAAATGTGTATTAAAAAAAACAAAAAACGTCTTTTTTAAAAATTTTAAGCTTTAACGAAATTAAGCTAAAACTTTCAAAATAACATTTTAAGAAAAGATCAAATCGTTTTTAACGCTTTTAAAAACGAATAATAAAAACGTCTTTTTAAAATTCTTTTAAGCATTAAAGAATTAAAGTTCAAATAGCGCCTTTTAAAATTACACAATAATTTAACTTGTTTTTTATGCGCTTTTACTAAAAAAAATTAAAAAAAATGCTCTTTTTTAAATTTACCGTTAAAAACGGATAAACTCAAAAGGCTTTTCTAAAAAGCATTTCAAATTTTAGTCTTTTTAACTTTTTAAAAAAGGCTTAAAAAAATTAAATAAAAATGTCGTTTTTTGCTTTTAAGCTTAAGAAATTTTAAGTTAAACGTCTGAAAATATTTTTAAAAGCAAAAAAAATTTGCGTCTTTAAAATAGACGAAATTTAAGTAAAAACGATAATTTTTGTCTTTTAATGTTTTAAAGCTTAAAAACGCAATAAAGTTAAAAACGGCTTTTTGTAAAAAAGCTTTTCAAAAATTTTGTCTTTAAAATCTTTTAAAAGGAAATAAAAAAACGAGAATAAAAATCGTCGTTTTTGTTTTTTTAAAGCTTAAAACTTTGAAAAGTTCAAACTGGTTTATTAAAAAAAATAAAATTTCGCTTTTGTGTTAACGTTAAAACGCAAATTAATAAAACGTTTTAATTTTTCTCTTTTAAGCTTTTTAGGGTGTTAAACGCAGATTAAAAGCCAAAACGTTTTTATAAAATTCGTTTAAGCTTTAGCGTTAAAACTTTAAAACAAACGCTTTTTATAAAAAATAATAAAATTCGTCTTTTTAGCTTTAACCGTTAAAAGACAAATTAAAAAGGGGTTAAAATTTTTTTAAGCTTTTAGACGTTAAACCGTTAAAAGCCAAAAAATTTTTGGTAAAAAATTTTTTTCCCCCTTTTAGTTTTTTAAACCGTTAAAAACGCAATTAATTAAAAGGGTTTTTAAAAAATTTGCTTTTAAGCTTTTAGCGTTAAAACATTAAATAAAGTTTTAAACAATAAAAATTTCGTTTTAATCGTTGAACTTAAAAGAAGTTAAATAAAAGGGCTTTGTAAAATTCTTTTTAACTTTTTACGTTTAAAACGTCAAATAGACCAAATTTCAAAATAAAATTTCTCGTTTTAGTGTTTACCGTTAAAACGCAGTTTAAAATAAAAACGTTAAAATTCTTTTAGCTTTTACGCTAAAACGATTCAATAAACGCTTTTTTAAAAAATAATATTTCGCGTTTTATCCCGAAACCGTTAAAACGCAATTAATAAAACGTTTTTAAAATTTCTTTTGCTTTTGCGTGAAACGCAAAAGGCCAAATTTGTAAAAAATTTTCTTTTTAAGCTTTTACCGTTAAAACGAATTAAAGCCAAATTTTTAACAAAAAAAATTTTGCTTTTAGATTTTAACGTTAAAATTGTTCAAATAAAGCTTTTTAAAAAACAATTAAATCTGCGTTTTATGTTTTTAAATTTAAAAACGAAGATTAAAAAAAAGGGTTTAAAAATTTCTTTTGCTTTTTAGCGTTAAAACGTTAAATAAACCCTTTTAAAACATATAATGCGCTTTTTGCGTTAAAACGTTAAAAGAAATTTAAAAACTAAAAAATCTGTTTTGCTGTTTGATTTTTTAAGCTTTTAGTCAGTTAAACTTTCAATGCGTTTTTAAAAAGATAAAAAATTACGCTTTTTATGCTGTTAAACCGTTAAAACGAGTTTAAAATAAAACGTTTTTTTTAAAAAAATTTAAGTTTTTCCCCTTTAACGTTAAACGTTCCAAAGAAGTTTTTTAAAAAAAACAATTTAAATTTGTCGTTATAAGTGTTTTAGTATTAAAACGAGATTAAAAAAACGTCGTTTTGCTAAAAAAACCTTAAAGCAATTAGATCTAAACCCCGTTCTAGAAATTTCTAAAATTAATTTAATTCCTTCTTTTATAGCTTTTAATAAAACGAATTAAAACCCCTTTTGCTGTTTTCCTTAAAAAATTTAAACTTCAAAATTTGTGTTGAAATTTAAAATTAAGCTTTTTAAATTTAAAACGAAAAAAAAAAAAAGGGTTTTATTTTTCGCGTTAACGCTTTTTACGCTAAAACGCGTTTTAAAATAAAATTTGCTTTTTAGACTTAAATTTCAAATGACCAATTTAAAAAAAACAATAAAAAAAAATTCGTCTTAAATTTCGTTTTTATGCTTTTAAACGCGTTAAACCAAAATTTGCTCAAAAAGCTTTTCAAAATAAGATTTTAAATTTTAATCGGAAATATTAAAAAAGAAAAATTAAAAAAATCGTTTTATTGTTTTTAGCGTTACGCAGTAAAGCAAAAGGCTTTGCTGCAAAATTTCTTTGTCAAATTTTAATTTTTAAATCTTAAAGACGAATATTCTAAAAACGAAAAATTAAAAAACGTAAAAATTTTCGCTTTTTAAAGCGTTAAAAGGTTAAAAGGGCGTTGCAAAAAAGGCTTTTAAAAATTTTAAGATTTTAAATCTTAAATGTTAAATTTAAAAAAGAATAATAAAAAACGTTTTTTCGCGTTCGTTATTGCTAAAACGGTTTGCTAAAAGGCTTTTCAAAATTTTGATCTTAAATTTTAAATGTTGAAATTTTAAAAAAATAAAAATTCCCTTTTTATGCTAAAAATTAAAACGTTTATTTGTTTAAACCTTTGCGTTGCTAAAAAGCTTTTTCAGTTTTAAGATTTTAAACTTAAATGAACTTTAAATAAAAACGAATAATAAAAAAACGCGTTTATTTTCGCTTTTAAAGCTTTTTTAGCTTAAAACGGGTTTTTGCTAAATAATCTTTTTCAACATTTAATCTTGAATCGTTAAATGGAAAATTAAAAACGAATAATAAAAATTTTCGTTTTGCGTTTTAGCGTTAAACGCGTTAAAGCTAAAACGGCTTTCAAATAATGCTTTCAAAATTTAATCTTAAATTTTAAATGGGAAATTTAATAAACGAATAAAAAAAAACGTTTATAAGCTTTTACGCGTTACGCGTTAGTTTAAAACGCTTTTTGCTAAAATTTTTTCAAAAATTTTTAAGACTTTAAATCGTTAAATGGCAATAAAAAAAAACAAAAATAAAAATTTCTCGTTTTTTTTTTTCGCGTTAAAACGCAGATTAAAAGCTCAAACGTGCTTTTTTAAAATAAGCATTTTCAAGCATTTTAGATCGTTGAAATCATTCAAATAGAAGCAATATTAATAAAAAACGAATAATAAAAATTCGTCGTTTTATACTGTTTTACGCGTTAAAACGCAGATTAAAGCTCAAAACGTGCTGTTTTGCTAAAATAATCATTTTCAAGCATTTTAGATCGTTGAAATCGTGCAAATAGAGGGCAATTTAATAAAAACGAATAATAAAAATTTCGTCGTTTTATGTTGTTTTACGCGTTAAAACGCAGATTAAACCCTCAAAACGTGCTGTTTTGCTAAAATAATCATTTTCACATTTTAGATCGTTGAAATCGTTCAAATAGACGCAATATTAATAAAAACGAATAATAAAATTTCGTCTTTTTTATGTTGTTTTACGCGTTAAAACGCAGTTTAAAAAGCTAAAAACGTGCTGTTTTGCTAAAATAAGCATTTTCAAGC
>NW_027047837.1:0-12469 GCF_025399875.1 Dalotia coriaria | reverse complement strand
ACGTGTACTTCGTTCGGTTACGTATTTACTTCAAACGGATAATAAAAATTTCGTCGTTTTATGCTGTTTCACGCGTTAAAACGCAGAATAAACTCAAAACACCGCTGTTTTGCTAAAATAAGCATTTTCAACATTTTTAGATCGTTGAAATCGTTCAAATAGACGCAATATTAATAAAACACGAATAATAAAAAATTCGTCGTTTTTATGCTGTTTACGCGTTAAAACGCAGATTAAAACTCAAAACGTGCTGTTTTGCTTTAAAATAAGCATTTTCAAGCATTTTAGATCACCGTTGAAATCGATTCAAATAGACGCAATATTAATAAAAACGAATAATAAAAATTCGTCGTTTTTTTATGCTGTTTGAAGTTAAAACGCAGATTAAAGCTCAAAACGTGCTGTTTTTGCTAAAATAGCATTTTCAAGCATTTTAGATCGTTGAAATCGTTCAAATAGACGCAATAAAATAAAAAACGAATAATAAAAATTTCGTCGTTTTTATTAACGTTTTTTTTACGCGTTAAAACGCAGAATAAAACTCAAAACACGATGCGCTGTTTTGTAAAATAAGCATTTCCAGCATTTTAGATGGTTGGAAATCGTTCCAAACTCAAAACCGCAATATTAATAAAACGAATAATAAAAATTTCGTCGTTTTTATGCTGTTTTACGCGCGTTAAAACGCAGATTAAAGCTCAAAACGTGCTGTTTTGCTAAAAATAAGCATTTTCAAGCATTTTAGATCGTTGAAATCGTTCAAATAGACGCAATAAAAATAAAAAACGAATAATAAAAATTTCGTCGTTTTTTATGCTGTTTTTACGCGTTAAAACGCAGAATAAAGCTCAAAACGTGCTGTTTTTGCTAAAATAAACATTTTCAACATTTTAGATCGTTGAAATCGTTCAAATAGTACTAATATTAATAAAAACGAATAATAAAAATTTACTGATGGTTTTGTGCTATTTACGCGTTAAACGCAGATTAAGCTCAAAACGTGCTGTTTTGCTAAAATAAGCATTTTCAAGCATTTTGGTCGTTGAAATCGTTCCAAATAGAAGCAATATTAATAAAAACGAATAATAATAAAAATTCGTCGTTTTTATGCTGTTTTTTACGCGTTAAACGCAGATTAAACGTGCTGTTTTGCTAAAATAAGCATTTTTCAAGCATTTTAGATCGTTGAAATCGTTCAGTAGACGCAATATTAATAAAAACGAATAATAAAAAATTCGTCGTTTTTATGCTGTTTTACGCGCGTTAAAACGCAGGTTAAAACTCAAAACGTGCTGTTTTGCTTTAAAATAAGCATTTTCAAGCATTTTAGATCGTTGAAATCGTTCAAATAGAAGCAATATTAATAAAAACGAATAATAAAAATTCGTCGACATGCTGTTTTACGCGTTAAAACGCAGATTAAAACTCAAAACGTGCTGTTTTGCTAAAATAAGCATTTTCAAGTACATTTTGCGTCGTTGAAATCGTTTCAAAAATAGACGCGGCGCCACAACAATAAAAACGAATAAACAAAAATTTCGTCGTTTTTTATGCTGTTTTACGCGTTAAAACGCTGATTAAAGCTCAAACGTGCTGTTTTGCTAAAAATAAGCACAGCATTTTAGATCGTTGAAATCGTTCAAAATAGACGCAATATTAATAAAAACGAATAATAAAAATTTCGTCGTTTTATGCTGTTTTACGCGTTAAAACGCAGATTAAAGCTCAAAACGTGCTGTTTTTGCTAAAATAAGCATTTTCAAGCATTATGATCGATTTGAAATCGTTTTAAATAGAAGTAATATTAATAAAAAACGAATAATAAAAAAATTCGTCATTTGCATGCGCTGCCGCGTTAAAAACGCAGATTAAAACTCAAAACGTGCTGTTTTTGCTAAAATAAGCATTTTCCAGCATTTTAGATCGTTGAAATACGTTCAAATAGGCGCAATATTAATAAAAAACGAATAATAAAAAATTAGATCGTTTTTATGCTGTTTTACGCGTTAAAACGCAGATTAAAGCTCAAAACATTAACTGTTTTTCTTTAAAATAAGCATTTCCGGCATTTTAGATCGTTGAAATCGTTCCCAATAGAAACGTAGCTAATAAAACGAATAATAAAAAATTAGATCGTTTTAACATGTTTTGGTTAAACGCAGATTAAAGCTCAAAACATTGCTGTTTTTGTTAAAATAAGCATTTTCAAGCATTTTTAGATCGTTGAAATCACGTTTCAAAATAGACGCAGCCAAAATAAAAACGAATAATAAAAATTTCGTCGTTTTTGTAACGTTTACGTTAAAACGCAGAATGAAAAGCTCAAACGTGCTGTTTTTGCTAAAATAAAAGCATTTTCAAGCATTTTAGATCGTTGAAATCGTTTAAGTAGAAGCAATATTAATAAAAACGAATAATGGCAAAAAATTCGTCATTTTTATGCTGTTTTACGCGTTAAAACGCAGATTAAAGCTCAAACGTGCTGTTTTGCTTTAAAGTAACGTTTTCAAGCATTTTTGAATCGTTGAAATCGGCTCAAATAGACGCAATATTAATAAAAACGAATAATAAAAATTTCGTGGTTTTTTATGCTGTTTTTACGCCGTTAAAACGCAGAATCGCGGCTAAAACGTTGCTGTTTTTGCTAAAATAAGCATTTTCCAGCATTTTAGATGGTTGAAATCGTTCAAAATAGAAGCAATATTAATAAAAAACGAATAATAAAATTCGTCGTTTTATGCTGTTTTACGCGTTAAAACGCAGATTAAAACTCAAAACGTGTTTGTTTTGCTAAAATAGCATTTTCAACCATTTTAGATCGTTGAAATCGTTCAAATGGACGCAATATTAATAAAACGAATAATAAAAATTTCGTCGTTTTTTATGCTTTCCGTTGCGCGTTAAACGCAGATTAAAGCTCAAAAACGTGCTGTTTTGCTAAAATAAGCATTTTCAAGCATTTTTAGATCGTTGAAAATCGTTCCAATAGAAGCAATAGTAATAAAAAATTCCTCGTTTTTTATGCTGTTTTGAGTTAAACGCAGATTAAAAGCTTCAAAACGTGCTGTTTTGCTATAATAAGCATTTTCAAGCATTTTTAGATCGTTGAAATCACGTTCAAATAGACGCAATAAAAATAAAAAGCAATAATAATAAAAATTTCGTCGTTTTTATGCTGTTTTACGCGTTAAAACGCAGAATTAAAACTCAAAACGTGCTGTTTTTGCTTTAAATAAGCATTTTCAGCATTTTAGATCGTTGAGAATCGTTCCGAAATGGGCGCAATATTAATAAAAACGAATAATGCAAAGAATTTCGTCGTTTGCATGCTGTTTTGCGCGTTAAAACTCTGATTAAAGAAGCTCAAAACGTGCTGTTTTGCTAAAATAAACATTTTCAAGCATTTTGATCGTTGAAATCGTTCAAATAGAAGCAGTATTCGCCAAAACGAATAAAAAATTCGTCGTTTTTTTTTATGCTGTTTTACGCGTTAAAACGCAGATTAAAAGCTCAAAAACGTGCTGTTTTTGCTAAAATAAGCATTTTCAAGCATTTTAGATCGTTGAAAATCGTTCAAATAGACGCAATAAAAATAAAAACGAATAATAAAATTTCGTCGTTTTGTGCTGTTTTTACGCGTTAAAACGCAGAATAATAAAATAAAAACGTGCTGTTTTGCTAAAATAAGCATTTTCAAGCATTTTAGATCGCGTTGAAATCGTCAAAATAGAACCAGCCGGCCAAAAAGGCGAATAATAAAATTCGTCGTTTTTACATACTTGTTTTACGCATTACATAGCGCAGATTGAAATAAAACGTGCTGTTTTGCTGAAATAAGCATTTTCAAGCATTTTTAGATCGTTGAAATCGTTCAAAATAAACAATATTAATAAAAAACGAATAATAAAAAATTCGTCGTTTTTTATGCTGTTTTTACGCGTTAAAACGCAGATTAAGAAACTCAAAACGTGCTGTTTTTTTGCTAAAATAAGCATTTTCAAAGTATTTTTAGATCGTTGAAATCACGTTCAAATAGACATAATATTAATAAAGCGAATAATAAAAATTTCGTCGTTTTTATGCTTTGTTTTACGCGTTAAAACGCAGAATAAAAAAGCGGCGTTGCTGTTTTTCGCTAAAATAAGCATTCTCAAGCATTTTAGATCGTTAATCGTTCAAATAGAAGCAATATTAATAAAAACGAATAATAAAATTAAGATCGTTTTGCATCGCGGCAACGCGTTAAAACTGATTAAAAACTCAAAACGTGCTGTTTTTTGCTTTAAACTAACATTTTTCAAGCATTTTAGATCGTTGAAAATCAGTTTCAAATAGACGCAATATTAATAAAAAACGAATAATAAAAATTTCGTCGTTTTTATGCTGTTTCACAAAACGCAGAATAAAACTCAAAACGTGCTGTTTGCTAAAATAAGCATTTTCAAGCATTTTAGATCGTTGAAATCGTTCAAATAGAAACAATATTAATAAAAACGAATAATAAAAAAAATTCGTCGTTTTATGCTGTTTTCGCGTTAAAACGCAGATTAAAACTCAAACGTGCTGTTTTGCTAAAATAAGCATTTTCAAGCATTTTAGATCGTTGAAATCGTTCAAATAGACGCAATGACAATAAACGAATAATAAATTTCCGTCGTTTTTATGCTTTGTTTCACGCGTTAAAACGCAGAATAAAGCTCAAAACGTGCTGTTTTTAACTAAAATAAGCATTTTCAAGCATTGCCAGATCGTTGAAAATCGTTCAAAATAGACGCAATATTAATAAAACACGAATAATAAAAATTCGTCGTTTTTATGCTGTTTACGCGTTAAAAACGCAGATTAAAGCTCAAAACGTGCTGTTTTGCTAAAATAAAGCATTTTCAAAGCATTTTTAGATCGTTGAAATCCTCTCGTTCAAACCAGACGCAATATTAATAAAAACGAATAATAAAAAAATCGTCGTTTTTTGTGCTGTTTTACGAGTTAAAACGCAGATTAAAACTCAAAACGTGCTGTTTTGCTAAACAAAGCATTTTCAAGCATTTTAGATCGTTTGAAATCGTTCAAATAGACGCAATAAAAATAAAAAACGAATAATAAAAAATTTCGTCGTTTTTATGCTGTTTTCACGCGGTTAAACGCAGAATAAAGCTCAAAACGTGCTGTTTTTTAACTAAAATAAAGCATTTTCAAGCGGCTGAATGGTTGAAATCGCGTTCAAAACCAGACGCCAGCAATAAACGACCAGTAAAAATTTCTGATGGTTGCCATGCTGTTTGCCCACGCGTTAAAAACGCAGATTAAGAAAGCTCAAAACGTGCTGTTTTTGCTAAAATAAGCATTTTCAAGCATTTTTAGATCGTTGAAATCGTTCAAATAGACGCAATAAAAATAAAAACGAATAATAAAAATTTCGTGTCGGTTTTTTATGCTGTTTTACGCGTTAAAACGCAGAATAAAGCTCAAAACGATGCTGTTTTGCTAAATAAGCATTTTCAAGCATTTTAGATCGTTGAAATCGTTTAAATAGACGCAATATTGAAAAACGAATAATATAAAAATTTTGTCGTTTTATGCTATTTACGCGTTAAACGGGTAAAACTCAAAACGTGCTGTTTTGCTAAAATAAAGCATTTTCAAGCATTTTTAGATCGTTGAAATCGTTCAAATAGAAGCAATATTAATAAAAACGAATAATAAAAAAGTGCGTCGTTTTTTATGCTGTTTTTTACGCGTTAAAACGCAGATTAAGGCAAAACGTGCTGTTTTGCTTTAAATAAAAACATTTTCAAGCATTTTACGTTGAAATCGTTCGGAAATAGACGCAATATTAATAAAACGAATAATAAAAATTCGTCGTTTTATGCTGTTTTGCGTTAAAACGCAGATTAAAAGCTCAAAACGTGCTTTGTTTTTAGCACAAAATATAAGCATTTTCCAGCATTTTTAGATCGTTGAAATCGTTCAAATAGAAACGTATTAATAAAACGAATAATAAAAATTCGTCCGTTTTTATGCTTTGTTTTTACGCGTTAAACGCAGATTAAGCTCAAACGTGTTGTTTTGCTAAAATAAGCATTTTCAACCATTTTAGATCGTTGAAAATGCGTTCAAATGGACGCAATATTAATAAACAGTAATAAAGATTTCGTGAACATGCTGTTTTACGCGTTAAAACGCAGATTAAAGCTCAAAACGTGCTGTTTGCTAAAATAAAGCATTTTCAAGCATTTTAGATCGTTGAAATCGTTCCAATAGAAGCAATATTAATAAAAATTCCTCGTTTTTTATGCTGTTTTACGGTTAAAACGCAGATAAAAACTCAAAACGATGCTGTTTTACGCTGTAATAAGCATTTTTCAAGCATTTTAGATCGTTGAAATCGTTCAAATAGACGCAATAAAATATAAAACGAATAATAAAAATTTGCGTCGTTTTTATGCTGTTTTACGCGTTAAAACGGGAATAAAACTCAAAACACGTTGCTGTTTTGTAAAATAAAGCATTTTCAAGAATTTTAGATCGTTGAAATCGTTCAAATAGACGCAATATTAATAAAAACGAATAATAAAAGTGACCGGTTTTTTAATGCTGTTTTACGCGTTAAAACGCAGATTAAACTCAAAACGTGCTGTTTGCTTTAAAATAAGCATTTTCAAGCATTTTAGATCGTTGAAATCGTTCAAAATAGAAGCAATATTCATAAAAACGAATAATAAAAAATTCGTCGTTTTTTATGCTGTTTGCGTTAAAACGCAGTTAAAGCTCAAAACGTGCTGTTTCGCTAAAATAAGCATTTTCAAGCATTTTTAGATTTGAAATCGTTCAAATAGAAGCAATATTCATAAAAACGGAATAATAAAAATTCGTCGTTTTTATGCTGTTTTTACGCGTTAAAACGCAGATTAAAGCTCAAAACACGTGCTGTTTTTTGCTAAAATAAGAGTGCCAAGCATTTTAGATCGTTGAAATCGTTCAAATAGACGCAATAAAAATAAAAAAACGAATAATAAAAATTTCGTCGTTTTTATGCTGTTTTACGCGTTAAAACGCGAAGTCGCTCAAAACGATGCTGTT
Source organism: Dalotia coriaria (assembly GCF_025399875.1). Taxonomy (NCBI): domain Eukaryota; kingdom Metazoa; phylum Arthropoda; class Insecta; order Coleoptera; family Staphylinidae; genus Dalotia; species Dalotia coriaria. The sequence continues at coordinate 5,389 of NW_027047837.1, read as the reverse complement.
TTTGCTGCAAATAGGCGTACCAGCATTTTTGAATGCGTTGAAATAACCAAATAGAACCAATATTAATAAACGAATAATAAAAAATTAAAATGGTTTTATGCTGTTTTACGCATTAAACGCGAATTAAAACTCAAAACGTGCTGTTTTGCTAAAATAAGCATTTTCAGAAAGCATTTTTAGATCGTTGAAATCGTTCAAAAATAGAAGCAATATTAATAAAAACGAATAATAAAAAAATTCGTCGTTTTTATGCTGTTTTTACGCGTTAAAACGCAGATTAAACTCAAGCGTGCTGTTTTTGCTAAAATAAGCATTTTCAGGAAGTATTTTTAGATCGTTGAAATCGTTCAAAATAGACCTGTATTAATAAACGTGTAAAGGGCACGTGGAACGTAACTTTGTTTTTTACGCGTAAAACGCAGAATAAAACTCAAAACGTGCTGTTTTTTTGCTAAAATAAGCATTCTCAAGCATTTTAGATCGTTGAAATCGTTCAAATAGAAGCAATAGTAATAAAAAACGAATAATAAAAAAAATTCGTCGTTTTATGCTGTTTACGCGTTAAAAACGCAGATTAAGCTCAAACGTGCTGTTTAAAATAAGCATTTTCAAGCATTTTAGATCGTTGAAATCGATCAAATAGACGCAATAAAATAAAAACGAATAATAAAAATTTCGTCGTTTTTTATGCTGTTTGCGGCGTTAAAACGCAGATTGAGCTCAAAACATACTGTTTTGCTAAAATAAGCATTTTCAAGCATTTTAGATCGTTGAAATCGTTTAAATAGAAGCAATATTAATAAAAACGAATAATAAAAAGTTAAGGTCATTTTTATGCTGTTTTTACGCGTTAAAACGCAGATTAAAGCTCAAAACGTGCTGTTTTTGCTGCAAAATATAAGCATTTTCAGAAAGCACGACGCAGAATCGTGTTCCGGCAGACGCAGCGTATTAATAAAACGAATAGCCAGAATTTCGTCGTTTTTATGCTGTTTCACGCGTTAAAATGCGAATAAAGCTCAAAACGATGCTTGTTTTTGCTTCCAGTAGGCATTTTCAACGTGCGGTCGCGAAATCGTTCAAACCAGACATGATATTGTAAAAACTGAATAATAAAAATTCGTCGTTTTTATGCTGTTTTACGCGTTAAAACGCAGATTAAAGCTCAAAACGTGCTGTTTGCTAAAATAAGCATTTTCAAGCATTTTAGATCGTTGAAATCGTTCAAATAGACGCAATATTAATAAAAACGAATAATAAAAATTCGTCGTTTTAGCCGCTGTTTTACGGTTAAAACGCAGATTAAAGCTCAAAAACGTGCTCGTTTTTGCTTCAAATAAACATTTTCAAAGCATTTTTGAATCGTTGAAATCGTTCAAATAGACACCAATAAAATAAAACGAATAATAAAAATTTCCGTCGTTTTTATGCTGTTTTACGCCGTTAAACGCAGAATAAAAGAAACTCAAAACGTGCTGTTTTTGCTAAAATAAGCATTTTCAAGCATTTTAGATGGTTGAAAGCGTTCAAATAGACACAATATTAATAAAAAACGAATAATAAAAAATTTCGTCGTTTTATGCTGTTTTACGCGTTAAAACGCAGATTAAAACTCAAAAGCATTGTTTTGCTAAAATAAAAGCATTTTCAAGCATTTTAGATCGTTGAAATCGTTCAAATAGACGCAATAAAATAAAAACGAATAATAAAAAATTTCGTCGTTTTTTATGCTGTTTACGCGTTAAAACGCAGAATAAAGCTCAAACGTGCTGTTTTGCTAAAATAAGCATTTTCAAGCATTTTAGATCGTTGAAATCGTTCCAAATAGACGCAATATTAATAAAAACGAATAATAAAAATTTTGTCGTTTTATTGCTTTATTTACGCGTTAAAACGCAGATTAAAGCTCAAAACGTGCTGTTTTTGCTAAAATAAGCATTTCAAGCATTTTAGATCGTTGAAATCGTTCAAATAAGCAATATTAATAAAGCAGATAATAAAAATTCGGTAGTTTTTATATGTTTTGCGCGTTAAAACGCAGATTAAAGCTCAAAACGTTATGTTTGCTTTAAAATAAAAACATTTTCAAGCATTTTTAGATCGTTGAAATCTGATCAAACCAGGCGCAATAATACGAATACAAAATTCGTCCGTTTTTTTTATGCTGTTTTACGCGTAAAACGCAGATTAAAGCTCAAAACGTGCTGTTTTGGCGCAAAATAAAAAGCATTTTCAAGCATTTTTAGATCGTTGAAATCGTTCAAAGAAGCAACGTAATAAAAACGGGTAATAAAAATTCGTCGTTTTATGCTGTTACACGCGTTAAAACGCAGATTAAAGCTCAAAACGTGCTGTTTTTTGCTAAAATAAGCATTTTCGGTATTTTAGATGCGTTGATGGCGTTCAAATAGGCGCAATAGTAATAAAAACGAATAATAAAAATTTTACAGGTCGTTTTTATGCTGTTTTACGCGTTAAAACGCTGATTAAACTCAAGCATTAGCTTTGTTTTGCTAAAATAAGCACACATTTTCAAGCATTTTAGATCGTTGAAATCGTTCAAACCAGGCGCAATATTAATAAAAACGAATAATAAAAATTTCGTCGTTTTATGCTGTTTCACGCGTTAAAATGCAGAATAGCTCAAAACGTGCTGTTTTGCTAAAATAAGCATTTTCAAGAAGCATTTTAGATCGTTGAAATCGTTCAAATAGACGCAATATTAATAAAAACGAATAATAAAAAATTCGTCGTTTTTTATGCTGTTTTACGCGTTAAAGCGCGATTAAAAGCTCAAAACGTGCTGTTTGTAAAATAAGCATTTTCAAGCATTTTTTGAATCGTTGAAATATCGTTCAAGCCAGACGTATTAATAAAACGAATAATAAAAAAAAATTCGTCGTTTTATGCTTGTTTTACGAGTTAAACGCAGATTAAAGCTCAAACGTGCTGTTTTGCTAAAATAAGCATTTTCAAAAAGCATTTTGCGTCGTTGAAATCCGTTCAAAATAGACGCAATAAAAATAAACGAATAATAAAAATTTCATCAGGTTTTATGCTGTTTTACGCGTTAAACAGAATAAAACTCAAAACACGTGTGTTTTGCTAAAATAAAAGCATTTTGAAGCATTTTAGATGGTTGAAAGCGTTCCAAATAGACGCAACAGTAATAAAAAACGAATAATAAAAATTTCGTCGTTTTTATGCTGTTTTACGCGTTAAAACGCAGATTAAAAGCTCAAAACGTGCTGTTTTGCTTTAAAATAAGCATTTTTCAAGCATTTTTAGATCGTTGAAATCGTTCAAATAGACGCAATAAAATAAAAAACGAATAATAAAATTTCGTCGTTTTTATGCTGTTTTGCCGTTAAAACGCAGGGAATAAAGCTTTCAAAACGTGCTTTGTTTTTGCTAAAATGGCATTTTCAGCATTTTGATCGTTGAAATCCGTTCAAATAGACGTAATAAAAGCGAATAATAAAGTGCACGACCGTTTTTATGCTTTATTTACGTTAAAACGCAGATTAAAGCTCAAAACGTGCTGTTTTGCTTCAAAATAAGCATTTTCGAAGCATTTTGAATCGTTTGAAATCTGATTTCAAATAGAAACAATATATTAATAAAACGAATAATAAAATTCGTGGTTTTATGCTGTTTTACGCGTTAAAACGCAGATTAAAAACTCAAAAACGTGCTTTGTTTGCTAAAAATAAAAAAACATTTTTCAAGCATTTTTGAAGTCGTTGGTCGGTCAAATAGACGCAATATTAATAAAAAACGAGAATAATAAAAATTCGTCGTTTTATGTATTTTACGTTAAAACGCGGGTAAAAACTCAAAACGCTGTTTTGCTAAAATAAGCATTTTCAAACATTTTAGATCGTTGAAATCGTTCAAAGAGAAGCAATATTAATAAAAAACGAATAATAAAAAATTCGTCGTTTTTATGCTGTTTACGCGTTAAAACGCAGATTAAAACTCAAAACACAGTGCTGTTTTGCTTTAAAATAAAGCATTTTCAAGTATTTTAGATCGTTGAAAATCGTTCAAATAGACGCAATATTAATAAAACGAATAATAAAAATTTCGTCGTTTTTATGCTGTTTTACGCGTTAAAACGCTGATTAAAGCTCAAAACGTGCTGTTTTGCTTTAAAATAAAGCATTTTTCAAGCATTTTTAGATCGTTGAAATAAGTTAATTTCAAATAAGACGCAATATTAATAAAAAACGAATAATAAAAATTTCGTCGTTTTATGCTGTTTTACGCGTTAAAAACGCAGATTAAAGCTCAAAACGTGCTTTGTTTTTGCTAAAATAAGCATTTTCAAGCATTATAAGATCGTTGAAATCGTTTAAATAGAAACAATATTAATAAAAAACGAATAATAAAAAATTCGTCCTTTTTTGCTGTTTTACGCAAAAGAAAATAAAGCTAAAACTTGGAAAAAAAGGGTTTTTAAAAATTTAAACCCGTTTAGCCTTTTTAAATAAAACGAATAATAAAATTTTTTTTTTAAAAAGCTTTTAGCTTAAAAGCGTTAAAGTCAAAAGGTTTTTTTTTTAAAAAAAAGATTTTAAATTTTTTTAAATTTTTTAAAAAAAAAAAATAAAAAACTTTTAAAAAATTTTTTTAGCTTTTTACCGTTAAAACGAAATTTTAAATAAAAGGGTTTTTAAAAAATGCTTTTAAATTTTTTAATTTTAAACCTAAATAACGCTTTTTAAAAAAAAAAAAAAAAAAAAAGCTTTTTATCTTTTTTACCGTTTAAAGAAGAAAAAAAAAAAGGGGTTTTTTAAAATGCATTTTAAGCTTTTGCGTTAAAACGTTAAATAAAGAGTTTTAAAAAGTTTTAAAAAGTTTTTTTTATCTTTTTTACGCTTAAAAAAAATAAAATTTTTTTAAAATGCTTTTAAAACTTTTTTTTGGAAATGTTAAAAAGGCGTTTTAAAAAAAAAAAAAAAAAAAATTTTGTCTTTTTACTTTTTTAGGAAAACGAAAAAAAGTAAAAAATTTCCTTTTTGGTTTAAAAAAAGTTTTTAAGCTTTTTAACTTAAACGTTTTTGAAAAAAAAAAAACCCCCTTTTTTTTATCTTTTTTAGGGTTAAAACGCAATTAAAAAAAACGTTTTTTGCTTAATTTTTTGGGTTTAAAGGGAAAACTTAAAAATGCGTAAAAAAAAAAACAATTAAAAATTTGTCTTTTTATCTTTTTTCCAAAAAGCAAAAAAATTTTTTTGGGTTTTGTAAAAAGCATTTTAATTTTTAATTTGAAATGCAAATGAGAAATTTAAAAAAAAAGAAAAAAAAAAGCGTTTTATTTTTTAGGAAAAAAGCGTTAAAAGCTTAAAGGTTTTTTCAAAATTTTTAAGCTTTTAGATTTAAATTTC
>NW_027047836.1:0-12478 GCF_025399875.1 Dalotia coriaria | reverse complement strand
CGAAATTTTATTATTCGTTTTTATTAATATTGCTCTATTGAACGATTTCAACGATCTAAAAGTTTTGAAATTGATTATTTTACAAAACAACACTTTTTTTGAGTTTTTAATCTGCGTTTTAACACGTAAAACAAGCATAAAACGACGAAATTTTTATTATTCGTTTTTATTAATATTGCTTATATTTGAACGATTTCAACGATCTAAAATGCTTGAAAATGCTTATTTTTAGCAAAACAGCACGTTTTGAGCTTTAATCTGCGTTTTAACGCGTAAAACAACATAAAACGACGAAATTTTATTATGCGTTTTATTAATATTGCGTCTATTTGAACGATTTCAACGATCTAAAATGCTTGAAAATGATTATTTTAGCAAAAAAAGCACGTTTTGAGCTTTAATCTGCGTTTTAACGCGTAAAACACCATAAAGACGACGAATTTTTTATTATTCGTTTTTTTAAATATTGTTCTATTTGATCGATTTCAACGATCTAAAATGCTTGAAAATGCTTATTTTAGCAAAACAGCACGTTTTGAGCTTTAATCTGCGTTTTAACGCGTAAAAAGACGACGAAATTTTTTATTATAGTTTTTATTAATATTGCGTCTATTTGAACGTTTTTCAACGATCTAAATGCTTGAAAATGATTATTTTAGCAAAACAGCACGTTTTGAGGATTAATCTGCGTTTTAACGCGTAAAACAGCATAAAACGACGAATTTTATTATTCGTTTTTATTAATATTGCTCTATTTGAACGATTTCAACGATCTAAAATGCCTGAAAATGCTTATTTTAGCAAAACAGCACTTTTTGAGCTTTTAATCTGCGTTTTAACGCGTAAAACAGCATAAAACGACGAAATTTTATTATTCGTTTTTATTAATATTGCATCTATTTGAACGATTTCAACGATCTAAAAAGCTTGAAAATGATTATTTTAGCAAAACAGCACGTTTTGAGTTTAATCTGCGTTTTAACGCGTAAAACAGCATAAAACGACAAATTTTTATTACGTTTTATTAATATTGCTTCTATTTGAACGATTTCAACGATCTAAAATGCTTGAAAATGCTTTATTTTATGCAAAACAGCACGTTTTGAGCTTTAATCTGCGTTTTAACGGTAAAACAGCATAAAACGACGAAATTTTTATTATTCGTTTTATTAATATTGCATCTATTTGAACGATTTCAACGATCTAAAAATGCTTGAAAATGATTATTTTAGCAAAACAGCACGTTTTGAGCTTTAATTGCGTTTTAACGCGTAAAACAGCATACAAACGACGAATTTTTATTATTCGTTTTTATTAATATTGCTTCTATTTGAACGATTTCAACGATCTAAAATGCTTGAAAATGCTTATTTTAGCAAAACAGCACGTTTTGAGCTTTAATCTGCGTTTTAACCGTAAAACAGCATAAAACGACGAAATTTTTATTATTCGTTTTTGTTAATATTGCGTCTATTTGAACGATTTCAACGATCTAAAATGCTTGAAAATGATTATTTTAGCAAAACAGCACGTTTTGAGCTTTAATATGCGTTTTAACGCGTAAAAACAACATAAAACGACGAAATTTTATTATTCGTTTTGTAATATTGCGTCCATTTGAACGATTTCAACAATCTAAAATGCTTGAAAATGATTATTTTTAGCAGCAAAACAGCACGTTTTGTGCTTTAATCTACCTTTAACTCGTAAAACAGCGCCAAAACGTCAGATTTTTGTTGTTTTTATTAATATTCAACCATCTAAAATGCTTGAAATACTTATTTTAGCAAAACAGCCTTTTTGTTACGAGCTTTTAATCTGCGTTTAACGTGTAAAGCAGCATAAAAACGACGAATTTTTTATTATTCGTTTTTTAGTAATAGCGCGTCCGTACGAACGTTCAACAATCACAAATGCTTGAAATGATTATTTTATAGAAACAGCACGTTTTGTGCTTTTAATCTGTAACGCAACGCGTAAAACAGCATAAAAACGTCAGATTTACATTATTCGTTTTTTATTAATGTATTGCTTCTATTTGTTGATTTCAACGATCTAAAATGCTTGAAAATGCTTACTTTAGCAAACAGCACGTTTGAGCTTTTAATCTTCGTTTTAACGCGTAAAACAGCATAAAACGGCAGAAATTTTATTATTCGTTTTTTTGGCTATTATTCACGTCTATTTGAACGATTTCAGCTTGATCTAAAATGCTTGAAAATGATTATTTTAGCAAAACGGCGTTTTGAGCTTTTAATCTGCGTTTTAACGCTTAAAGAGCAACATAAAAACATTGATTTTTATTATTTCGTTTTTATTAATATTTAGCTATTTGAACAGTTTCCAGCGATCAAAATGCTTGCTTATTTTAGCAAAACAGCACGTTTTGAGCTTTAATCTGCGTTTTAACGCGTGAACAGCATAAAACGGTAGGGAATTTTTATTATTCGTTTTTTTATTAATATTGCACGTCTATTTGAGACGATTTCAACGATCTAAAATGCTTGAAATGATAATTTTATGAAAACAGCACGTTTTTGAGGCTTTTAATCTGCATTTTAACGTAAAACAGCATAAAAGTGACGATTTTTTGTTGCGTTTTTAATAATGTAGCTTCTATTTGAACGGTTCAACGATCTAAAATGCTGAAAATGCTTATTTTAGCGCAAACAGCTTTGTTTGGGGCGCAATCTGCGTTTTAACGCGTAAAGAGCATAAAACGACAGAAATTTTTATTATTAGTTTTTTATTAATGGCCGCGTCTGTTTGAACGATTTCAGCGTCAAATGCTGGCCGTTATTTTTAGCAAAAAAGAGCAGGCACGTTTTGAGCTTTAATCTGCAGTTTTTAACGCGTAAAACAGCATAAAAACGACGAATTTTTATTATTCGTTTTGTTAATGTTAGCTTCTTTGAACGATTTCAAGGGATCTAAAATGCTTGAAAATGCTTATTTAACCTGAAAACAGCACGTTTTGGGCTTTTCGAAATGCGTTTTAACTTGCGTAAAACGGCGTAAAAACGACTGAAATTTTTATTGTTCGGTTTTTATTGTATTGCGCACTTTGTTTGAAGACGTTTCAACGATCTAAAATGCTTAAAGAAATAGTTATTTTAGCAAAACAGCACGTTTTGAAGACTTTTAATCTGCGTTTTAACGCGTAAAACTGCAGCCGCAAAACGGCAATTTTTATTGGCTCGTTTTTTATTAATATTTAAAAAGCTATTTGAACGGTTTCAACGATCTAAATGCTTGAAAGTAGCTGGCTGGCGAGCAGCTGTTTTTGACTTTAATCTGCGTTTTAACGCGTAAAACAGCATAAAACGACAGAAATTTTTATTATTCGTTTTTTATTAATATTGCGTCTATTTGAACGATTTCAACGGTCTAAAATGCTTGAAAATGATTATTTTGGCAAAACAGCGTTTGAGCTGAAATCTGTTTTAACGCGTAAAACATATCACGAGCGACCGAATTTTTTTTATTCTTTTTTTATTAATATTGTTTCTATTTGAACGATTTCAACGTTAAAAAATTTAAAAATGTTATTTACCCAAAACAGCACTTTTTGAGCTTTAATTTTTCGTTTTCGCGTAAACACATAAAACGCAAATTTTTTTTTTTTCTTTTTTTAATTTCCTCTATTTGAACGATTTCAACGATCTAAAATGCTTAAAAATAATTTTTGGAAAACGCTTTTGTTTTTTAAATTTCCGTTTTGTTAAAACAAAAAAAACGAGTTTTTTATTATTCTTTTTTATTAATATTGCTTCTATTTAACGTTTCAACGACCCAAAAATGTTTAAAAAATGATTTTAAAACAGCACGTTTTATTTTAATTCTTTTTAAACGCGTAAAAGTAAAAAAACGTTTTTATTATTTTTTTTATTAATATTGCTCTATTTGAAGATTTCAACGATCTAAAATGCTTAAAAATGTTTTTTAGAAAACAGCACTTTTGGGGTTTTAATCTGTTTTTTAACGCGTCCTCGACGTTTTTATTTTCGTTTTTTTATTGCTTCTTTTTGAACGATTTAACATCAAAAAATCTTGAAAATGTTTTTTTAGCAAAACAGTTTTTTGGTTTTAATCCCCTTTTAACCCGAAAAAAGGGGTTTTTTTATTCGTTTTTAAATTTCGTCTTTTGCTTTAAAACGCAAAAGTTGTGTTATTTTAAAAAACGAAACGTTTTGGTTTTAACCGCGTTTTAACGCTCAGCAAAAAAGAATTTTTTTTGTTTTTTTTTATTTTCATTTGGAACGTTTCCGTCTTGTTGAAAAATTTTTTAGCAAAACAAAACGGAGCTTTAATCTCTTTTTAACGCTAAAACGCCAAAAAACGAGAATTTTTATTATTCGTTTTTAAATTGCTTCTTTTGAAAAATTTCAACGATCAAAAATGCTTGAAAATGCTTTTTTTTAAAAACAGCACGTTTTGCTTTCTGCGTTTTAAGGGAAAAACGCATAAAACGACAAAATTTTATTATTTTTTTTATTAATATTGCGTCTATTTGAAGGGGTTTCCGTCAAAAATCTTGAAAATGAAATTTTTTAAAAAACACACGTTTTGAGCTTTAATTTGCTTTAACGCGAAAACAGCATAAAACGACAATTTTTATTATTTTTTTTTTATTAATTTTGCTTCTATTTGAACGTTTCAGATCTAAAATGCTTGAAAATGCTTTTTTAAAAACAGCACGTTTGAGCTTTAATCTCGTTTTAACGCGTAAAAAAACATAAAAAAACGCAAAAATTTTTTATTATTCTTTTTTTATTAATATTGCGTCTATTTGAACGATTTCAACATCAAAAATGCTTAAAAATATTATTTTAGCAAAACGGGACTTTTTTGAGTTTAACTGCGTTTTAACGCAAAACACATAAAACGACATTTTTTATTATTCGTTTTTATTTTAGCTTCATTTGAACATTTCAACGTTTAAAAATGTTAAAAGCTTATTTTAAAAACAGCACTTTTTGGTTTTAACCTTTTTAACGCGTAAAAAGCATAAAACGAGAAATTTTTATTATTCTTTTTTTTAAATTTGCTCTATTTGAACACCCAGCACAAAAATGCGAAAATGTTATTTTAGCAAAAAACACGTTTTGAGTTTTAATCTGCGTTTAACCCTAAAACACATAAAAACGCGAATTTTTATTATTGTTTTTATTAATGGCCCTTTTTGAACATTTCAACGATCTAAAATTTTGAAAATGTTATTTTAGCAAAACAGCACGTTTTGAGCTTAATCTGCGTTTTAACGCGTAAACAGCATAAAACGACGAATATTTTATTATTCGTTTTTATTAATATTGCGTCTATTTGAACGATTTCAACGATCTAAAATGCTTGAAAATGATTATTTTAGCAAAACAGCACGTTTTGAGCTTTAATCTGCGTTTTAACGCGTAAAACAGCATAAAAACGACGAATTTTTATTATTCGTTTTTATTAATATTGCTTCTATTTGAACGATTTCAACGATCTAAAATGCTTGAAAATGTTATTTTAGCAAAACAGCACGTTTTGAGCTTTAATTGCGTTTTAACGCGTAAACAGCATAAAACGACGAATTTTTATTATTCGTTTTTATTAATATTGCTCTATTTGAACGATTTCAACGATCTAAAATAGCTTGAAAATGATTATTTTAGCAAAACAGCACGTTTTGAGCTTTAATCTGCGTTTTAACGCGTAAAACAGCATAAAACGACGAATTTTTATTATTCGTTTTTATTAATATTGCTTCTATTTGAACGATTTCAACGATCTAAAATGCTTGAAAATGTTATTTTAGCAAAACGCACGTTTTGAGCTTTAATTGCGTTTAAACGCGTAAAACAGATTAAACACGAATTTTTTATTATTCGTTTTTAATTAATATTAAAGTCTATTTGAAACGTTTTCAACGATCAAAAATGTTTGAAAATATTATTTTAGCAAAACAGCACGTTTAGAGTTTTAATTTGCGTTTTAACCGTAAAATCAGCATAAAACGACGAAATTTTTATTATTCGTATTTTATTAATTGCTCTATTTGAAACGATTTCAACGATCTAAAATGCTTGAAAATGATTATTTTAGCAAAACAGCACGTTTTGAGCTTTAATCTGCGTTTTAACGCGTAAAACAGCATAAAAACGACGAATTTTTATTATTCGTTTTTATTAATATTGCTTCTATTTGAACGATTTCAACGATTAAAATGCTTGAAAATGCTTATTTTAGCAAAACAGCACGTTTTGAGTTTAATCTGCGTTTTAACGCGTAAAACAGCATAAAACGACGAATTTTTATTATTCGTTTTTATTAATATTGCTTCTATTTGAACGATTTCAACGATCTAAAATGCTTGAAAATGTTATTTTAGCAAAACAGCACGTTTTGAGCTTTAATCTGCGTTTTAACGCGTAAAACAGCATAAAAACGACGAATTTTTATTATTCGTTTTTATTAATTTGCTTCTATTTGAACGATTTCAACGATCTAAAATGCTTGAAAATGCTTTATTTTAGCAAAACAGCACGTTTTGTATAATCTGGTTTTAACGTAAACAGCATAAAAGAAAATTTTACAAAATGCACGTTTTAGCTTTATTGCGTTTTAACCGTAAATCAAAATCAAAATTTTAATTATTATTTTTATAAAACAGACGTTTTGACTTTATCTGTTTTAACGTAAAATGCATAAAACGACGATTTTTTATTATTCGTTTTATAAACTCTATTTAACGATTTCAACGATCTAAAATGCTTAATGTTATTTACAAACACAGTTTTGAGTTTAATCTGGTTTTAACGCTAAAACAGTTTGAAAAGACGAATTTTTTAATTCAGTTTTATTAATATTCGTCTATTTGAACGATTTTAAATGTTAATTGAAAATATTATTTTAAGAAAACAGACGTTTTGAGTTTAATCTGCGTTTTAACGCGTAAAACAGCAAAAAAAACACGAATTTTTTATTTTTTTTTATTAATATTGCTTCTATTTGAACGATTTCAACGATCTAAAATGCTTGAAAATGTTTATTTTAGCAAAACAGCACGTTTTATTTAAATCTGCTTTTTAAACCCGCGTAAAACAGCATAAAAACGACGAAATTTTTTTTTTCGTTTTTATTAATATTGCGTCTTTTTTGAACGTTTTCCCAACGATCTAAAATGCTTGAAAATGATTATTTTAGAAAAACAGCACGTTTTGAGCTTTAATCTGCGTTTTAACGCGTAAAACAGCATAAAAACGACGAATTTTTTATTATTCTTTTTTATTAATATTGCTTCTATTTGAACGATTTCAACGATCTAAAATGTTTAAAAATGCTTATTTTAGCAAAACAGCACGTTTTGTTTTTTAAATTTCGCGTTTTAACGGGGAAAAACAGCAAAAAAAGGGACGAAATTTTTTATTATTCTTTTTTATTAATATTGCGTCTATTTGAACGATTTCAACGATCTAAAAATGTTTGAAAATGATTTTTTTAGAAAAAACAGCACGTTTTGAGTTTTTAATCTGCGTTTTAAGGGCAAAACAGCAAAAAAAACGACAAATTTTTTTATTATTCGTTTATTAATATTGCTTCTATTTGAACGATTTCAACGATCTAAAAGGGCTTGAAAATGCTTTTTTTTTAGAAAAAAGCACATTTTGAGTTTTTAACTGCGTTTTAACGCAAAAACAGCAAAAAAAACGACAAAATTTTTTTTTATTGGGTTTTTATTAATTTTTGGTCCATTTAAAAACGTTTTTGAAAAATCAAAAAATGCTTAAAAAATGATTTTTTTTGGCAAAAACAGCACGTTTTGGTTTTAATCCCCTTTTTAACGGGGTAAACAGCAAAAAAAACGCCAAATTTTTTTATTATTCCTTTTTATTAATATTGCTTCTTTTTGAACGATTTCAAACGATCTAAAATGTTTTAAAAATGTTTTACTTTAGAAAAAACAGAAAGTTTTGAGCTTTAATCTTCGTTTTAACGCGAAAAAACAGCTTTAAAACGACAAAATTTTTTTTATTATTCGTTTTTTTAATATTGCGTCTTTTTTGAACGATTTCAACGATCAAAAAATGCTTGAAAATGATTATTTTAAAAAACAGCCCCGTTTTGAGCTATAATCTGCGTTTTAACGCGTAAAAAAAGGCAAAAAAAACGACGAATTTTTATTATTCGTTTTTATTAATATTGCTTCTTTTTTGGGAACGATTTCAACGATCTAAAATGCTTAAAAAATTTTATTATTTTAGAAAACAGCACGTTTTGAGTTTTTAATCTGCGTTTTAACGTTTAAAACGGCTTTAAAAACGATAAATTTTTTATTATTCTTTTTTATTATTTTTTTCCCTATTTGACCGATTCCCCGATTAAAAATGCTTGAAAATGCTTATTTTAGAAAAACAGCACTTTTTGATTTTTAATCTGCGTTTTAACGCGTAAAAACAGCAAAAAAACACAAAATTTTTTTTATTTTTCGTTTTTATTAATATTGCGTTTTATTTGAACGATTTCAACGATCTTGCTTGAAAATATTATTTTAGCAAAACAGCATTTTTTTGAGTTTTAATCTGCGTTTTAACGCGAAAAACAGCAAAAAAACGACAAATTTTTTTATTTTTCCCTTTTTTATTAATATTGCCCATTTGAACGATTTCAACGATCTAAAATGCTTGAAAATGCTTTTTTTTTAGAAAAAACAGCACTTTTTGACCCTTTAACTACGTTTTAACGCGTAAAACAGCATAAAAACGACGAAATTTTTATTATTTTTTTTTTAAATTTATTCCGTCTATTTAAAAGGGATTTCAACGATCTAAAATGCTTGAAAATGATTTTTTTAAAAGCAAAACAGAAAGTTTTAGTTTTAATCTGCGTTTTAACGTTTAAAAACGGCATAAAAACGATAAATTTTTTTATTATTCGTTTTTTTAATATTGCTTCTTTTTTGACCGATTGCAACGATCAAAAATGCTTAAAAAATGCTTATTTTAGCAAAACAGCACGTTTTGAGCTTTAATCTGCGTTTTAACGCGAAAAACAGTAAAAACCGACGAAATTTTTTTTTCCCGTTTTTATTAATATTCCGTCTATTTGAACGTTTTTAACGATCAAAAAATGCTTAAAAATGTTTATTTTAGAAAAACAGCACTTTTTTGAGTTTAATCTGCGTTTTAACGCGTAAAAACAAAAAAAAAACGACAAATTTTTTTTATTATTCGTTTTTTAATATTTTTTTATTTGAAAAAAATTTCAACGATCAAAAAATGCTTCAAAATGCTTATTTTGCAAAAAAAGACGTTTTGATTTTTTTAATCTGCGTTTTAACGCGTAAAACAGCAAAAAAAACGACGAAATTTTTTTTATTCTTTTTTATTAATATTGGTCTTTTTTAAAACGTTTTCCCCAAACGATCAAAAAATGCTTAAAAAATGAAAATTTTTTAGAAAAAACAGAAGTTTTGCGCTTTAATCTGCGTTTTAACGCGTAAAACAGCACATAAAACGACGAAATTTTTATTATTCGTTTTTTATTAATACTGCGTCTATTTGAACGATTTCAACGATCTTAAAATGCTTGAAAATGATTATTTTAGCAAAACAGCACGTTTTGAGCTTTAATCTGTGTTTTAACGCGTAAACAGCATAAAACGACAAATTTTATTATTCGTTTTTATTAATATTGATTCTATTTGAACGATTTCACCGATCTAAATGCTTGAAAATGCTTATTTTAAAGCAAAACAGCTAACGTTTTGAGCTTTAAATTCAAGTTTAACGCGTAAACAAGCATAAAAACGACGAAATTTTGTATTATTCGTTTTTATTAATATTGCGTCTATTTGAACGATTTCAACGATCTAAAAATGCTTTGAAATGATTATTTTAGCAAAACAGCACGTTTGAGCTTTAATCTGCGTTTTAACGCGTAAAACAGCATAAAAACGTGACGAATTTTTATTATTCGTTTTTATTAATATTGCTCTATTTGAACGATTTCAACGGATTCAAAAATGTGCTTAAAAATGCTTATTTTAGCAAAACAGCCACGTTTTGAGCTTAATCTGCTTTAACGCGTAAAACAGCATAAAAACGACGAAATTTTTTATTATTCGTTTTTATTAATACTGCGTCTATTTGATCGATTTCAACGTGATCTAAAAATGCTTCTGAAAATGATTATTTTAAAGCAAAACAGCACGTTTTGAGTTTTAATCTGCGTTTTAACGCGTAAAACAGAAAGCATAAAAACGACGAATTTTTATTATTCGTTTTTATTAATATTACTTTATTTGCAACGATTTCAACGATCTAAAATGTGCTTGAAAATGCGTATTTTAGCAAAACAGCACAGTTTTGAGCTTAAATCTGCGTTTAACGCAAAACAGCATAAAACGACGAAATTTTATTATTCGTTTTGCATAATATTGCGTCTATTTGAACGATTTCAACGATCTAAAATGCTTGAAAAATGATTATTTTAGCAAAACAGCACGTTTTGAGCTTTTAATCTGCGTTTTTCTTAACAACGCGTAAAACAGCATAAAACGACGAATTTTTATTATTCGTTTTTATTAATTTCTATTTGAACGATTTCCGCAACGATCTAAAATGCTTCTGAAAATGATTATTTTGTGCAAAACAGCACGTTTTGAGCTTTAATCTGCGTTTTAACGCGTAAAACAAGTTACAAAAACGACGAATTTTTATTATTCGTTTTTATTAATATTGCTTCTATTTGAACGA
Organism: Dalotia coriaria; assembly: GCF_025399875.1. NCBI lineage: Eukaryota > Metazoa > Arthropoda > Insecta > Coleoptera > Staphylinidae > Dalotia > Dalotia coriaria. The sequence goes on along the minus strand of NW_027047836.1, from coordinate 1,742 downwards.
TTTCAACGATCTAAAAATGCTTGAAAATGCTTATTTTGAAGCAAAACAGCACGTTTTGAGCTTTTGCACTGCGTTTAACGCGTAAACAGCATAAAAACGACGGAAATTTTTATTATTCGTTTTTATTAATATTGCGTCTATTTGAACGATTTCAACAATCTAAAAATGCTTGAAAATGATTATTTTAGCAAACAGCATCGTTTTGAGCTTTAATCTGCGTTTTAACGCGTAAAACAGCATAAAACGACGAAATTTTATTATTCGTTTTATTAATATTGCGTCTATTTGAACGATTTCAACGATCTAAAATGCTTGAAAATGATTATTTTAGCAAAACAGCACGTTTTGAGCTTTAACGCGTTTTACCCGCGTAAAACAGTACATAAAAAACGACGAATTTTTTATTATTCGTTTTTATTATTATTGCTTCTATTTGAACGATTTCAACGATCTAAAATGCTTGAAAATGTTTATTTTAGCAAAACAGCACGTTTTGAGTTTAATTGCGTTTTAACGCGTAAAAACAGCACAAAAACGACGAAATTTTACTATTCGTTTTTATTAATATTGCGTCTTTTTTGAACGATTTCAACAATCAAAAAAATGCTTAAAAATGATTTTTTTTAGCAAAACAGCACTTTTTGATTTTTAAACCTGCGTTTAACGCGAAAAAACAGCAAAAAAACACAAAATTTTATTATTCTTTTTTATTAATATTGCGTCTATTTAAAACGTTTTTCAAGGGATCAAAAGTGTTTGAAAATGATTTTTTTAGCAAAACAGCACTTTTTGAGCTTTAATCTGCTTTTTAACGCGAAAAAACAGCAAAAAAAACGACAAATTTTTTTTTATTATTCGTTTTTTATTAATTTTTTTTTTCTATTTGAACGATTTCAACGATCAAAAAATGCTTAAAAATGTTTTATTTTAGAAAAACAGCACGTTTTGAGTTTTTAATCTGCGTTTTAACGGGGAAAAAACAGCAAAAAAACGAGGGGAAATTTTTTATTATTCCGTTTTTATTAATATTGCGTCTATTTGAACGATTTCCAAGGGATTAAAAATGTTTGAAAATGATTATTTTACCCCAAAAACAGCACGTTTTGTTTTTTTAAATCTGCGTTTTAACGGGGTAAAACAGCAAAAAAACGACGTTTTTTTATTATTGTTTTTATTAATATTGCGTCTATTTTGAACGATTTCAACGACAAAATGCTTAAAAAATGATTATTTTAGCAAAACAGCACTTTTTAAAGTTTTAATCTGCGTTTTAACGCGTAAAACAGCATAAAAACGACAAATTTTTTTATTATTCGTTTTTTTTAAATATTGCGTCTATTTGAACGATTTCAACGATCAAAAAAATGCTTAAAAAATGTTTTTTTTAGCAAAAACCCTTTTAAAAAGTTTTAATCTGCGTTTTAACGCGCAAAACAGCAAAAAAACGACAAAATTTTTTAAATTTATCTGTTTTTATTAAAAATTTGCGTCTATTTAAAACGATTTCAACGATCAAAAAAGCTTAAAAATGATTATTTTAGCAAAACAGCACGTTTTGAGTTTTAATTTCGGTTTTTAACGCGAAAAAACAAAAAAAAACGACAAATTTTTTATTATTCGTTTTTATTAATATTCCGTCTATTTGAACGTTTTCCCAACGACCTAAAATGCTTAAAAAATGATTATTTTAGAAAAAACAGCACAGCAATCGTTTAATTTTAAAAAGGTAAAAAACGAAGTAA
>NW_027047835.1:0-12478 GCF_025399875.1 Dalotia coriaria | reverse complement strand
AATTTTTTTATTTTTCGTTTTTTTAATATTGCTTCTATTTGAACGATTTCAACGATCTAAAATGCTTGAAAATGTTTATTTTAGAAAAACAGCACGTTTTGAGTTTATTCTGCTTTTTAAGGGTAAAACAGCAAAAAAAACGACGAAATTATTATTATTCTTTTTTTATTATATTGCGTCTATTTGAACGATTTCACAATCTAAAATGTTAAAATGCTTATTTTAGCAAAACAGCACGTTTTGATTTTTTAATCGCGTTTTAACGCGTAAAACATAAAACGACAATTTTTATTTTTCGTTTTATTAATATTGCTTTATTTAACGATTTCAACGATCTAAAATTTTGAAAATGTTTATTTTAGAAAAACAGCTCTTTTGAGTTTAACGCGTTTTAACGCGAAAAACAGCAAAAAAAACCCCAATTTTTTTATTCGTTTTTATTAATATTGCGTCTATTTAAAGATTTCAACGATCTAAAATGCTTGAAAATGCTTTTCAGAAAAACAGCACTTTTTTGAGTTTTAATCTGCGTTTTAATGCAAAACAGCATAAAAACGATTTTTTATTATTCGTTTTTATTAATATTGCTTCTTTTTGAACGATTTCAACGATTAAAATGCTTGAAAATGCTTATTTTAGCAAAACAGCACGTTTTGAGTTTTATTTTTTGCGTTTTAACGCGTAAAACAGAAAAAAAAAAAACGACAAAATTTTTTATTATTCGTTTTTTTTTAAATTTGCGTCTATTTGAACGATTTAAACGATCTAAAATGCTTGAAAATGTTATTTTAGCAAAACAGCACGTTTTGAGCTTTAATCTGCTTTTTCACGCGTAAACAGCATAAAAATGACAATTTTTTTATTATTCGTTTTTATTAATATTGTTCTATTTAAACGATTTCAACGATCTAAAATGCGGGGAAAATGCTTATTTTAGCAAAACAGCACGTTTGGTTTAATCTGCGTTTTAACGCGTAAAACGATAAAACGACGAAATTTTATTATTCGTTTTTATTAATATTTTTTTATTTGAACGATTTCAACGATCTAAAATGCTTAAAAAATGCTTTTTTTGAAAAAACAGCACGTTTTGAGTTTAATCAGCGTTTTAACGCGTAAAACAGCAAAAAAAAGACAAAATTTTTTATTATTCGTTTTTATTAATATTGCTTCTATTTGAACGATTTCAACTCTAAAAATGCTTGAAAATTTATTTTAGCAAAACAGCAGTTTTGTTAATCTGCGTTTTAGAAAACCAATAAAAGACGAAATTTTATTTTTTTAATATTGCTTTTTAACTTTCAACGATTAATGCTTGAACATGCTTATTTTAAAAACAAACTGTTTTAGTAAACTGTTTTAACTTAACGCTAAAACACGAATAAAAACGACGATTTTTTTTATTCTTTTTAATTATTTTTTAACGTTTCAAAGACAAAATGCTTAAAATGCTTATTTTAGCAAAAACACACGTTTAGTTTTAATCTGCGTTTTAAGCAAAAAAAAACGAATTTTATATTATTTTTATTAATATTGCTCATTAAGATTTCCAACGATCTAAAGTTTTGTTAATTTTTTTAACAAAACACGTTTTGAGCTTTATTTGCGTTTTAACGCTAAAAAAAAAACGTTTTATTTCGTTTTTATTAATATTGCTCTATTTAACGAAACATCTAAATGCTTGAAAATGCTTTTTAAAAAAGCACTTTTAGTTTTAATTGCGTTTTAACGTAAAACAATAAAACATTTAATTTTATTATTCTTTTATTAATATTGCCTATTATGAACGATTTCAACATCTAAAATGCTTGAAAATGCTTATTTTAAAAAAGCACGTTTTGAGTTTTAATCTGCGTTTTAACGCGTAAAACAGCATTAAAAACAAATTTTTTATTATTCGTTTTTATTAATATTGCGCTATTTGAACGTTTCAATATAAATGCTTGAAAATGCTTATTTTAGCAAAAAGCACGTTTTGATTTATCTGCGTTTTAACGCGTAAAACAGCATAAAAACGACGTTTTATTATTCGTTTTTTAAATATTGCTCTTTTGAACGTTTCAACGATCTTAATGTTGAAAATGCTATTTTAGCAAAACAGCGTTTTGAAATTTCGCTTTTAAGGTAAACAGCATAAAAAACGAAATTTTTATTATTCTTTTTATTAATATTGCGTCTATTTGAACGATTTCAACGATTAAAAGCTTAAAATGCTTTTTTAGAAAACAGCACGTTTTGAGCTTTTATTCTGCGTTTTAACGCGTAAAAACATAAAAAAACAAAATTTTTATTATCGTTTTTATTTATTGCGTCTATTTGAACGATTTCAACGATAAAACTTAAAATGTTATTTTAGCAAAACAGCACGTTTTGACTTTTATTTCGTTTTAAGCGAAACAGCATAAAACGACGAATTTTTTATTATTCGTTTTTATTAATATTGCGTCTTTTGAACGTTTCAAATCTAAAATTTTGAAAATGCTTATTTTAGCAAAACAGCACTTTTTGAGTTTTTATCTGCGTTTTAACGCGTAAAACAGCAAAAAAACGACGCATTTTTATTATTCGTTTTATTAATTTCCTATTTGAACGTTTCAACGATCTAAAATGCTTGAAAATGCTTATTTTAGCAAAACAGCACTTTTTGAGTTTAATCTCGTTTTAACGCGTAAAACACAAAAAAAAAGACAAAATTTTTTTATTATTCTTTTTTTTTAAATTTTGCGTCTATTTAACGATTAACGTTTAAAGCTTGAAAATGTTATTTTAGCAAAACAGCACTTTTTGAGCTTTATTCTCTTTTTAACGCGTAAAACACAAAAAAACGACGAAATTTTTATTATTCGTTTTTTTTTTTTTGCGTCTATTTGAACGATTTCCGATCTAAAATGCTTGAAAATGCTTTTTTTTAGAAAAACAGGGGAAATCTTCGTTTTAACGCGTAAAACAGCATAAAACGACAAATTTTTTTTATTATTCGTTTTTTTTAAATTGTTTATTTGAACGATTTCAACCTCAAAAATGCGAAAATGCTTATTTCAGCAAAACAGCACTTTTTTGATTTTTCTGCGTTTTAACGCGTAAAACACATAAAACGATGAAATTTTTTTTTGTTTTTTTTAAATTTTTGCGCCTTTTGAACGTTTTCCCAAACGATCTAAAATGCTTGAAAATGCTTATTTTGAAAAAGAGCACGTTTTGAGTTTTTAATCTGCGTTTTAACGCGAAAAACAGCAAAAAACGACGAATTTTTTATTTTTTTTTTTTTATTAAAGCTTCTATTTGAACGTTTCACGATCAAAATGCAAAAATCTTATTTTAGCAAAAAGATTTTGAGCTTTAATCTGCTTTTTAAGGGTAAAACAGCATAAAACGACAAATTTTTTTTATTATTCGTTTTATAAATTTCTTCTATTTGAACGATTTCAACGATCTAAAATGCGAAAATGCTTATTTTAGCAAAACAGCACTTTTTTGAGTTTAATCTGCGTTTTAACGCGTAAAACAGCATAAAACGACAAATTTTTTTTATTATTCGTTTTTATTAATTTGCGTCTATTTGAACGATTTAAACGATTTCTTGAACATGCTTATTTTGCAAAACAGCACGACAGTTTTAATCTGCGTTTTAACGCGAAAAACAGCATAAAACGACGTTTTTTTATTATTCGTTTTTATTAATATTGTTTCATTTAACGATTTCAACGATCTAAATGCTTGAAAATCTTTTTTTAGCAAACAGCACTTTTGAGCTTTAATCTGCTTTTTAACGCGAAAACGCAAAAACAGAAATTTTTGTTATTCATTTTTATTAATATTGCGTTTTTTGGAACGATTTCAACGATCTAAAATGCTTGAAAATGCATTTTAGCAAAACCCCTTTTTGGCTTTTTGCGTTTTAAGGGGTAAAAAAAACAAAAAAAGGGGGTTTTTATTTTTATTTTTGACGATTTAACGTTTTTAAGGGGATTAAATTTGAAAAGCTTTTTTAAAAAATTTTAATTTTTACACTTTAAAAAAAAATAAAAACCTTTTATTATTTTTTTTTTTTTTTTTTTATTCTTAAATGATTTCAACGCTTTGAAAAAGGGTTTTTTTGGAAAACAGCGGAAATTTTTAAACCTTTTTTAAAAAAAAACGCAATTTTTAATTTTTTTTTAAAATTAAATTTTTATTTGAAGATTTCAACCTTAAAAATCTTAAAATTTACAAAAAAAAAATTTTTATTTAATCTTTTTAACCTAAAAACATAAAACGTAAATTTTTTAGTTTTTTTTTTTCGCCTTTTAAACTTTAACCCTTTTGGTTTAAAAGAAAAAAAAAATTTGGGGTTTAATTGCTTTTTAACGAAAAAAAAAAGTTTTTTATTTTTTTAAAACCCTTTATTTAACGTTTAACGTAAAAGCAAAAAAATTTTTTTAAAAAACCCTTTTTTATTAATTCGTTTTAAACCCTAAAACCAAAAAGGAATTTTTTAAGGGTTTTTTTAAAAATTTGAACTTTGTAAAAATTTAAAATGTTTTTTAAAAAATTTTTTTATTTAACGTTTTGGGAAAAAAGCTAAAAGTTTTTTTTTTAACGTTTTATTAATTGCTTTCAAAAATTTAAAAGCAAAATTTATTTTAAAAAAACCGCATTTAACGGTTTAAGGGTAAAAAAAGTTTTTTAACTTTTATTTATTTTTCTTTTAACGGTTTTTAACGACAAAATTTTAAATTTTTTTAAAAACGCCTTTTGACTTTTCGCTTTTTAAGCTAAAAAAATTTAAAAGCAAAATTTTTTATTTTATTTTTTAATTTCCTTTTTAATTTAAACCTAAAGTTTAAAAATTTTTTTAAAAAAATTTTTTTTTCGTTTTTAACCTAAAACCAAAAAAAAATTTTTTTAAAATTTTTTTTTTTATTGGCTTTTAAGGGTCCCGTTAAAAGGAAAATTTTTTTTTTTTTAAAAAAAGTTTTTTTTTAACTTCTTTTAAAAAAGCTAAAAGTTTTTTTTAAACGTTTTTATTAATTTGTTCTTTTAACGTTTTACCCCTTTAAAATTTTTAAAAATGCTTATTTGAAAACGATTTTTTTAATTGCTTTTAAGCAAAAAAAAACAAAAAATTTTTTTATTCTTTTTTATTAAACCCCTTTTTAAAACATTTAAATTTTTAAAATGCTTTTTTGAAGACATTTTTTAGTTTTAATTTTTTTTTTTAAAAGGAAAAAAAAAATTTTTTTTTTTTTTAAATTTTTTTGGGAAAATTTAAAATTTAAAAAATTTAAATTTTTTTTCCAACGTTTTGATTTATTGCTTTTTGAAAAAAAAAGAGCTTTTTTTTTTCTTTTTAAATTTTGGTTTTTTTAATTTTTTTTAGAAAAATGTTTTTTTGCAAAAGGCGGGGGTTTTTCCGTTTTAACCGTAAAACGCTAAAAAAAAAATTTTTTTTTTTTTTTTTAAAAATTTTTTAAATTTTTTTAAACTTAAAATGCTTATTTTGCAAAACCAAGGGGCTTTTTTCCTTTTAACCAAAAAACGAAAATTTTATTTTTTTTTATTTTTTTTTTTTGAACATTTACGTTAAAATCAAAATCTTATTTTAAAAAAGACTTTTACCTTTTTTTTTTCCGAAAGGGAAAAACAAAAAAAATTTTTTTATTATTTTTTTTTTTTAAAATTTCCCCTTTTAAAGGAAAATGCTTTTGGGAAAACCCATTTTAGCAAAACCGTTTTAAGCAAAAAACAAAAAAAATAAATTTTTTTATTGTTTTTTAATTTCCCCTTTTAAGTTAAGTTTTAAAATTTTTTTTAAAAAGGCCTTTTTACTTTAACGCAACGCAAAAAAGAAAAAAGGGTTTTTATTATTCTTTTTTATTAAATTTCTTCTATTTGAACGTTTACCCAAAAAAAAGGGTTTAAAAAATTTTTTGCAAAACAATTTTTAGCTTTTATCTTTTAAAAATAAAAAAAAAACTTTTTTTTATTATTTTTTTTTAAAAATTTTGCTTTTTTAAAAAACCACGACTAAAGCTTAAAATTTTTTTTGCAAAACAGCAGGAGTTTAATTTTTTAAGGTAAAAAGAAAAGGGAAATTTTGTTTTTTTTTAAAAAGACGTTTTGGAACTTTAACAAAAAAGTTTTGAAATTTTTTTGGGGAAAAAAATTTTATTCTTTTTCCGAAAAGCTAAAAGCTTTTTTTAACGTTTTTTTTTAATTTGCGTTTTAACGTTTAAACACTAAAAACGAAATTTTTTTTTTTTAAAAAAAGGGGTTTTTTAACGGTTTTAACGCAAAAAAGAAAAAAAAGCTTTTTTTTCGTTTTTTTTTGGTTTTAACGAAAACGATAAAAGCTTAAAATTTTTTTTTAAAAAAGTTTTGACTTTAACCTTTTAAAAAGAAAACAAAAGGGTTTTTTTATTCTTTTTTTAAAAAAAAGTTTTTTTAAACGGTTTTATTAAAATTTAAAATGCTTTTTTAGAAAATTTACTTTAATTGTTTTTAACTAAAAAGCAAAAAACTTTTTTTATTCTTTTTATAAATTCCTTTAACTTTCCCCTTTGCTTGAACTTTTAAAAAACCCCTTATTAAAAAACCCGTTTAAGCTAAAACCTAAAACGCGATTTTTAATTTTTTTAAAAATTTTGTTTTTTTTTTTTTAAAAAAGTTAAAATTTTATTTTGAAAAACCCCTTTTTGGGCAACCGTTTTAAGCAAAACAAAAAAAAAATTTTAATTTTTATTTTTTTAAATTTCTTTTTTGGTTTAAACGATTTAAAAAATTTTTTGCAAAAATTTTTGGGCTTTTTTTGCAAACAAGCAAAAAAAAAACCAAAATTTTTTTTTCGTTTTTTTTTTTTTTTTTTTAAGTTTTCCCAAACCAAAAATGGGAAAATGTTATTTTAGCAAAACACCCTTTTGGTTTAATCTGTTTAACGAAAACGCAAAAACACAATTTTTATTATTCGTTTTTTTAATTTTTTTTTAATTTCAAAAAACCCCAAAAATTTATTTAAAACACAAGTTTTTCTTTTTTTAAAACAACATAAAAACGAAATTTTTTTATTCGTTTTTTTTTTTCCTTTTAAATTTCCGTCAAAATGCTTGAAAATGCTTATTTTAGCAGAACGGCGTTTGAGCTTTAATCCTGCGTTTTAACGCGTAAAACAACATAAAACGACAGATTTTTATTATTCGTTTTTATTAATGTGCTATTTGAACAGTTCAACGATCTAAAATGCACAAATGATTATTTTAGCAAAACAGCACGTTTTGAGCTTTAATCTGCGTTTTAACGTAAGCAGCATAAAAACGACGAAATTTTTATTATTCGTTTTTTATTAATGCGTCTATTTGAACGATTTCAACGATTTAAAATGCTTGAAAATGCTTATTTTAGCAAAACATCACGTTTTGAGCTTTATTCTGCGTTTAACGCGTAAAACAGCATAAAACGGCAAAAAGAATTTTTATTATTCGTTTTTTAATTTTTTATTGCGTCTATTTGGAACGATTTCAACGATCTAAAATGCTTGAAAATGCTTGTACAGCGAAACATTGCCCGTTTGAAGGCTTTTGTCTAGACGCGCGTAAACAGCATAAAACGACCCAATTTTTATTATTCGTTTTATTAAATGTGCGTGTTGAACGATTTCAACGATCTAAAATGCTTGAAAATGCTTATTTAGCAAAACAGCGCGTTTGAGCTTTTAATCTGCACGCAACGCGTAAAACAGCATAAAACGACGAAATTTTATTATTCGTTTTTTTTGTAATAGCTTCTATTTGAACATTTCAACGATCTAAAATGCTTGAAAATGCTTTATTTAGCAAAACAGCACGTTTGAGCTTTATTCTGCGTTTAACGCGTAAAACAACATAAAAACGACGAAATTTTTATTATTCGTTTTTTATTTTTATTGCACGTCTATTTGAACGATTTCAACGATCTAAAATGCTTGAAAGTAAGCATTTTGGCAAAAACAGCACGTTTTGAATTTTAATCTTCGTTTTAGCATTATAACAGCATAAAACGACGAATTTTTTATTATTCGTTTTTATTAATATTAACTTCTATTTTGAACGATTTCAACCATCTAAAATGCTTGAAAATGCTTATTTCAGCAAAACAGCACGTTTTGAGCTTTAATCGTTTAACGCGGCAAAACAACATAAAACGATGAAATTTTTATTATTCGTTTTAATTAATATTGCGCCTATTTGAACGATTTCAACGATCTAAAATGCTTGAAAATGCTTATTTTAGCAAAAAGAGCACGTTGCGAGCTTTAATCTGCGTTTTAACGCGTAAAACAGCATAAAACGACGAATTTTTTATTATTCGTTTTGTTAATATTGCTCTATTTGAACGATTTCCAGCGATCAAAATGCTTGAAAATACAGCATTTAGCAAGAGCAGCACGTTTGAAGGCTTTAATCGCATTTAACGCGTAAAACAGCTTATAAAACGGCAATTTTATTATTCGTTTTTTTATAAATATTGCTTCTATTTGAACGATTTCAACGATCTAAATGCTTGAAAATGTATTTTAGCAAAACAGCACGTTTTGAGCTTTAATCTGCGTTTTAACGCGTAAAACAACATAAAAACGACGAAAGATTTTTGTATTCGTTTTTTATTAATATTGCGTCTATTTGAAGACGATTTCAACGATCTAAAATGCTTGAACATGCTTATTTTAGCAAAACAGCGCGACGAGCTTTAATCTGCGTTTTAGCGCGTAAAAGCGGCATAAAACGGCGGTTACGCATTATTCGTTTTTATTAATATTTGCTTCTTTGAACGATTTCAACGATCTAAAATGCTTGAAAATGCTTATTTTAGCAAAACAGCACGTTTTGAGTTTTAATCTGCGTTTTAACGCGTAAAACAGCATAAAAACGACGAAATTTTTATTATTCGTTTTTATTATATTTTCTATTTGAACGATTTCAACGATCTAAAATGTTTTGAAAATGCTTATTTTAGCAAAACAGCACGTTTTGAGCTTTATTCAGCGTTTTAACGCGTAAAACAGCATAAAACGACGAAATTTTATTTTGTTTTTTTTTATTGCGTCTATTTGAACGATTTCAACGATCTAAAATGCTTGAAAATGCTTTATTTTAGCAAAACAGCACGTTTTGAGTTTTTAATCTTCGTTTTAACGCGTAAAACAGCATAAAAACGACGAATTTTTTTATTCTTTTTTATTAATATTGCTTTATTTGAACGATTTCAACCATCTAAAATGCTTGAAAATGCTTATTTCAGCAAAACAGCACGTTTTGAGTTTAATCTCGTTTTAACGCGTAAAACAGCATAAAAACGATGAAATTTTTTATTTCGTTTTTATTAATATTGCGCCTATTTGAACGATTTCAAATGATCTAAAATGCTTGAAAATGCTTTTTAGCAAAAGAGCACGTTTTGAGTTTAATCTGCGTTTTAACGCGTAAACAGCATAAAACGACGAATTTTTTATTCTTTTTTATTAATATTGCTTCTATTTAAAACGATTTCAACGATCTAAAATGCTTGAAAATGCTTATTTTAGCAAAACAGCACGTTTTGAGCTTTAATTCGCTTTAACGCGTAAAACAGCATAAAAAACGACGAAATTTTTATTATTCGTTTTTATTTTTGCGTCTATTTGAACGATTTCAACGATCTAAATGCTTGAAAATGTTATTTTAGCAAAACAGCACGTTTTGAGCTTTAATCTTCGTTTTAACGCGTAAAACAGCATAAAACGACGAATTTTTATTATTCGTTTTTATTTATTGCTCTATTTGAAACGATTTCAACCATCTAAAATGCTTGAAAATGCTTATTTTAGCAAACAGCACGTTTTGAGCTTTAATCTGCGTTTTTAACGCGTAAAACAGCATAAAAACGACTGAAATTTTTATTATTCGTTTTTATTAATATTGCGCCTATTTGAACGATTTCCAACGATCTAAAATGCTTGAAAATGCTTATTATTAGCAAAACAGCACGTTTTGAGCTTTAATCTGCGTTTTAACGCGTAAAACAGCATAAAACGACGAATTTCTTTATTATTCGTTTTTATTAATATTGTCTATTTGAACGATTTCAACGATCTAAAATGCTTGAAAATGTTATTTTAGCAAAACAGCACGTTTTGAGCTTTAATCTGCGTTTTAACGCGTAAAGCAGCATAAAACGACGAAATTTTATTATTCGTTTTATTAATATTGCTTCTATTTCAACGATTTCAACGATTTAAAATGCTTGAAAATGTTATTTTAGCAAAACATCACGTTTTGAGCTTTAATCTGCGTTTTAACGCGTAAAACGCATAAAAACGACGAAATTTTTATTATTCGTTTTTATTTTATTGCGTCTATTTGAACGATTTCAACGATTTAAAATGCTTGAAAATGCTTATTTTAGCAAAACACACGTTTTGATCTTTTAATTGCGTTTTAACGCGTAAAACAGCATAAAACGACGAAATTTTTATTATTCGTTTTTATTAATATTGCGTCTATTTGAACGATTTCAACGATCTAAAAATGCTTGAAAATGCTTATTTTAGCAAAACAGCACGTTTTGATTTTAATCTGCGTTTTAACGCGTAAAACAGCATAAAACGACAAATTTTTATTATTCGTTTTTATTAATATTGCTTCTATTTGAACGATTTCAACGATCTAAAATGCTTGAAAATGCTTACTTTAGCAAAACAGCACGTTTTGAGTTTTAATCTGCGTTTTAACGCGTAAAACAGCATAAAAACGACGAATTTTTATTATCCGTTTTTATTAATATTGCTTCATTTGAACGATTTCAACGATCTAAAAATGCTTTGAAAATGATTTTTTAGCAAAACAGCACGTTTTGAGTTTTAATCTGCGTTTTAACGCGAAAACAGCATAAAACGACGAATTTTTATTATTCGTTTTTATTAATATTGCGTCTATTTGAACGATTTCAACGATCTAAAATGCTTGAAAATGATTATTTTAGCAAAACAGCACGTTTTGATTATTGCTAACGTCGTAGCTAACGCTTTTAACGTAAATACGTCAGAACAACGATTAAAATGCTTGAAGTTACTTTGACTTTCAAGACGATTTTTATTATTCGTTTTTATTAATATTGCTTCTATTTGAACGATTTCAACGATCTAAAATGCTTAAAAATGATTATTTTAGCAAAACAGCACGTGTTGAGCTTAATCTGCGTTTTAACGCGTAAAGCATAAAACGACGAAATTTGTATTATTCGTTTTATTAATATTGCGTCTATTTGAACGATTTCAACGATCTAAAATGCTTGAAAAATGCCTATTTTAGCAAAACAGCACGTTTTGAGCGTTAATCTGCGTTTAACGAGTAAAACAGTAAAATCGACGAATTTTTTATTATTCGTTTTTATTAATATTTGCTTCTATTTGAACGATTTCAACGATCTAAAATGCTTGAAAATGCTTTACTTTAGCAAAACAGCACGTTTTGAGCTTTTAATCTGCGTTTTAACGCGTAAAACAGCATAAAACGACGAATTTTTTATTATTCGTTTTTATTAATATTGCTTCTATTTGAACGATTTCCAACGATCTAAAATGCTTGAAAATGCTTATTTTAGCAAAACAGCACGTTTTGAGCTTTAATCTGCGTTTTCACGCGTAAAACATAAAATTACGAATTTTTATTATTCGTTTTTATTAATATTGCTTCTATTTATACGATTTCAACGATCTAAAATGCTTTTAAATGCTTATTTTAGCAAAACAGCACGTTTTGAGCTTTAATCTGCGTTTTAACGCTAAAACAGCATAAAAACGACGAAATTTTTATTATTCGTTTTTATTAATATTGCTTCTATTTGAACGATTTCAACGATCTAAAATGCTTGAAAATGCTTTATTTTAGCAAAACAGCACGTTTGAGCTTTAATCTTCGTTTTAACGCGTAAACAGCATAAAAACGACGAATTTTTTATTATTCGTTTTTATTAATATTGCTTTATTTGAACGATTTCAACCATCTAAAATGCTTGAAAATGCTTATTTCAGCAAACAGCACGTTTTTGAGTTTTAACCGTTTTAACGCGTAAAAGTATAAAACGATGAAATTTTATTATTCGTTTTAATTAATATTGCGCCTATTTGAACGATTTCAACGATCTAAAATGCTTGAAAATGCTTATTTTAGCAAAGAGCATCGTTTTGAGCTTAATCTGCGTTTTTAACGCGTAAACAAGCATAAAACGACGAATTTTTATTATTCGTTTTATTAATTGTTCTATTTGAACGATTTCAACGATCAAAAATGCTTGAAAATGCTTATTTTAGCAAAACAGCACGTTTTGAGCTTTAATCGCGTTTTAACGCGTAAAACAGCATAAAACGACGAATTTTTTATTATCTCGTTTTTATAAATATTGCTTCTATTTGAACGATTTCAACGATCTAAAATGCTTGAAAATGCTTTTTTAGCAAAACGCGTTTTAGCAACGTTTTTTTAAAAAA
>NW_027047834.1:0-12480 GCF_025399875.1 Dalotia coriaria | reverse complement strand
AAAAATTAATAAAAAAAATTTTAATTTTAAAAAAATTCGTCGTTTTTATGCTGTTTTACGCGTTAAAACGCGATTAAAAGCTAAAAACGTGCTGTTTTGCTTAAAATAAGCATTTTCAAGCTTTTAGATCGGGGAAATCGTTCAAATAGAAGCAATATTAAAAAAAAACGAATAAAAAAAAATTCGTCGTTTTTATGCTGTTTTACGCGTTAAACGCAGATTAAAGCTCAAACGCTGCTTTTGCTAAATAAGCATTTTCAAGCATTTTCAACGTGAAATCGCCAAAAAGCAATTTTAATAAAAACAAATAATAAAAATTTCGTCGTTTTATGCTTGTTTTACGCGTTAAAACGCGATTAAAGCTCAAAACGTGCTGTTTTGCTAAAATAAGCATTTTCAAGCTTTTAGATCGTTGAAATCGTTCAAATAGACGCAAATTAATAAAAAACGAATAATAAAATTTCGTCTTTTTTATGCTGTTTTACGCGTTAAAACGCGATAAAGCTCAAAACGTGCTGTTTTGTAAAATAAGCATTTTCAAGCATTTTAGATCGTTGAAATCGTTCAAATAAAAGCACTTTAAATTTAAAAAATAAAAAATTCGTCGTTTTTATGTGTTTTACGCGTTAAAACGCGATTAAAAGCTCAAAACGTGCTGTTTTGCCTAAAATAAGCATTTTCAAGCATTTTAGATCGTTGAAATCGTTCAAATAGACGCACATTAAAATAAAAACGAAAATAAAAATTTCGTCGTTTTATGCTGTTTACGCGTTAACGCGAAAAAGCTAAAAACGTGCTGTTTTGCTAAAATAAGCATTTTCAAGCATTTTAGATCGTTGAAATCGTTCAAATAGACGCAATATTAATAAAAAAACGAATAAAAAAAAATTCGTCTTTTTTATGCTGTTTTACGCGTTAAAAACGCTGATTAAAGCTCAAAAGTGCTTTTTTTGCTAAAATAAGCATTTTCAAGCTTTTTAGATCGTTGAAATCGTTCAAATAGAAGCAATATTAATAAAACAAATAATAAAAATTCGTCTTTTTTATGCTGTTTTACGCGTTAAAACGCGGGATTAAAGCTCAAAACGTGCTGTTTTGCTAAAATAAGCATTTTCAAGCATTTTAGATCGTTGAAATCGTTCAAATAGAAGCAATATTAATAAAAAAAAATAAAAAAATTTTCGTCGGTTTTATGCTTTTTTTACGCGTTAAAACGCAGATTAAAGTCAAAACGTGCTGTTTTGCTAAAATAAGCATTTTCAAGCATTTTAGATCGTTGAAATCGTTCAAATAGACGCAATATTAATAAAAACGAATAATAAAAATTTCGTCGTTTTTATGTTGTTTTACGCGTTAAAACGCAGTTTAAAAGCTCAAAACGTGCTGTTTTGCTAAAATAAGCATTTTCAAGCATTTTAGATCGTTGAAATCGTTCAAATAGAAGCAATATTAATAAAACGAATAATAAAAATTCGTCGTTTTATGCTGTTTTACGCTTTAAAAAAACGCAGATTAAAGCTAAAAACGTGCTGTTTTGCTAAAATAAGCATTTTCAAGCATTTTAGACGTTGAAATCGTTCAAATAGACGCAATATTAATAAAAAACAAATAAAAAAAATTTCGTCTTTTTTATGCTGTTTTACGCGTTAAAACGCTTAAAGCTCAAAACGTGCTGTTTTGCTAAAATAAGCATTTTCAAGCATTTGATCGTTGAAATCGTTCAAATAGACGCAATATTAATAAAAACGAATAATAAAAAATTCGTCGTTTTATGCTGTTTTACGCGTTAAAACGCAGATTAAAGCTCAAAACGTGCTGTTTTGCTAAAAATAGGCACTTTCAAGCATTTTAGATCGCTGGAAATCGTTCAAATAGAAGCAATATTAATAAAAAAACGAATACAAAATTCGTCGTTTTTATGCTGTTTTACGCGTTAAAACGTGCAGATTGCCCAAAAACGTGCTGTTTTGCTAAAATAAGCATTTTCGCCACGGTGATCGCTGGAAATCGTTCAAATAGACGCAATGAAAATAAAAAAACGAATAATAAAAATTTCGTCGTTTTATGTGCTGTTTTACGCGTTAAACGCAGAATAAAGCTCAAACGTGCTGTTTTAAGGCGCTAAAATAAGCATTTTCAAGCATTTTAGACCGTTGACATCGTTCAAATAGACGCAATATTAATAAAACGAATAATAAAAAATTTCGTCGTTTTGTATGCTGTTTTACCTGTTAAACGCTGATTAAAGCTCAAACGTGCTGTTTTGCTAAAATAAGCATTTTCAAGCATTTTAGATCGTTGAAATCGTTCAAATAGACGCAATACACAAAAACGATAAATAAAAAATCTGTCGTTTTATGTTGTTTTACGCGTTAAAAACGCTGATTAAAGCTCAAAAATAAAAATGTTTCGCTAAAATAAGCATTTTCAAGTATTTTAGATCGTTGAAATCGTTCAAATAGAAGCAATATTAATAAAAATCGAATAATAAAAATTCGTCGTTTTATGCTGTTTTACGCGTTAAAATCGGCAGATTAAACAAAACGTGCTGTTTTGCTGTGACGGGCATTTTGTGACGTTGAAATCGTTCAAATAGGACGCAATATTAATAAAAACAAATAATAAAAAATTTCGTCGTTTTATGCCGTTTTTTCGCGTTAAAACGCTGATTAAAGCTCAAACGTGCTGTTTTGCTAAAATAAGCATTTTCAAGACGATCGTTGGAACTGTCTGCTAAATACGCAATATTATTAATAAAAACGAATAATAAAAAATCTTTTCGTCGTTTTTATGCTGTTTTACGCGTTAAAACGCAGATTAAAGCTCAAACGTGCTGTTTTGCTGTAAATAGGCACTTTCAAGCATTTTAGATCGTTGAAATCGTTCAAATAGAAGCAATATTAATAAAAAACGAATAATAAAAATTCGTCGTTTTATGCTGTTTTACGCGTTAAAACGCAGATTAAAGCTCAAACGTGCTGTTTTGCTAAAATAAGCATTTTCAAAGCATTTTAACGTTGAAAAATCGTTCAAATAGAAGCCAACATAAATGAAAACCAATACAAAAATTTCGTCGGTTTTATGTTTTTTACGCGGCAAAACGCAGGATTAGCTCAAACGTGCTGTTTTGCTAAAATAAGCAATTTAAGCATTTTAGACGTTGAAATCGTTCAAATAGACGCAATAAAAATAAAAAAAACGAATAATAAAAATTTCGTCGTTTTATAAGCGTTTTACGCGTTAAAACGCAGAATAAAGCTCAAAACGTGCTGCTTTTGCTAAAAATAAGCATTTTCAAGCATTTAGATCGCTGAAATCGTTCAAATAGAAGCAATATTAATAAAAAACGAATAATAAAAATTCGTCATTTCCCTATGCTGTTTTACGTTAAAACGCAGATTAAAGCTCAAACGTGCTGTTTTGCTAAAATAAGCATTTTCAAGCATTTTAGATCGTTGAACTGTTCAAATAGACGCACATTAATAAAAAACGAATAATAAAAATTTCGTCGTTTTATGCTGTTTTACGCGTTAAAACGTGCAGATTAAAAGCTCAAACGCTATGTTTTGCTAAAATAAGCATTTTCTCAAGCATTTTAGATCAAGCGCTGGAAATCGTTCAAATAGAAGCAATATTAATAAAAAAAAACGAATAATAAAAAATTTCGTCGTTTTTATGTTGCCTTTACGCGTTAAAACGCGGTGATTAAAGCTCAAAACGCGCTGTTTTGCTAAAATAAGCAATTTCAAGCATTTTAGATCGTTGAAATCGATCAAATAGACGCACAAAAATAAAAACGAATAATGCAAAATTTCTGTCGTTTTATGTTGTTTTACGCGTTAAAACGCAGAATAAAGCTCAAACGCGCTGTTTGCTAAAATAAGCATTTTCAAGCATTTTAGATCGTTGAAATCGTTCAAATAGAAGCAATATTAATAAAAACGAATAATATAAAATTCGCCATTTTATGCTGTTTTACGCGCAAACGCAGACAAAGCTCAAAACGTGCTGTTTTACAAAATAAGTACTTTCAAAGCATTTGACGTTGAAATCGTCTTTCAAATAGACGTGCAATATTAATAAAAACGAATAATAAAAATTTGTCGTTTTATGCTGTTTTACGCGTTAAAACGCAGGATTAAAGCTCAAACGTGCTGTTTTGCTAAAATAAGCATTTTCAAGCATTTTAGATCGTTGAAATCGTTCAAATAGAAGCAATATTAATAAAAAACGAATAATAAAAATTGTCGTTTTATGCTGTTTACGCGTTAAAACGTGCAGATTGGCTCAAAAACGTGCTGTTTTGCTAAAATAAGCATTTTCAAGCATTTTAGATCGTTGAACCGTTCAAATAGACGCAATAAAAATAAAAAACGAATAATAAAAATTTCCCCGTCGTTTTATGCTGTTTTACGCGTTAAACGCAGAATAAAGCTCAAACGTGCTGTTTTGCTAAAATAAGCATTTTCAAGCATTTTAGATCGTTGAAATCGTTCAAATAGACGCAATATTAATAAAAACGAATAATAAAAATTTCGTCGTTTTTATGCTGCCTTTTACGCGTTAAAAAACGCAGATTAAAAGCTCAAATCGTGCTGTTTTGCTAAAATAAGCATTTTGAAGTGATTTTAAATCGCTGAATCTGTTCAAATAGAAGCAACATAATAAAAAACGAATAATAAAAATTTGTCGTTTTATGCTGTTTTACACGTTAAACGCAGATTAAAAGCTCAAACGTGCTGTTTTGCTAAAAATAAGCATTTTCAAGCTTTAGGTCAGTTGAAATCGTTCAAATAGACGTAAATAAAAATAAAAACGAATAATAAAAATTTCTGTCGTTTTATGCTGTTTTACGCGTTAAACGCAGAATAAAGCTCAAAACGTGCTGTTTTGCTAAAATAAGCATTTTCAAGCATTTTAGATCGCTTGAAACGCTCAGCCAGACGCACATTAATAAAACGAATAATAAAAAATTCGTCGTTTTTATGCTGTTTACGCGTTAAAACGCAGATTAAAGCCTCAAAACGTGCTGTTTGCTAAAATAAGCATTTTCTTAACCATTTTGTATCGTTGAAATTGTTCAAATAGAAGCTAATATTAAAAACGAATAATAAAATTCTCCCTGTCGTTTTGTTCTGTTTACGCGTTAAAACGCAGATTAAAAGCTCAAACGCGCTGTTTTGCTAAAATAAGATTTTCAAGCATTTTAGACGTTGAAATCGTTTAAATAGAAGCAATATTAATAAAAACGAATAATAAAAAATTCGTCATTTTTATAAGTTGTTTACGCGTTAAACGCAGATTAAAAGCTCAAACGTGCTGTTTTACAAAATAAGCATTTTCAAGCATTTTAGGATCGTTAAATCGTTCAAATAGACGCAATATTAATAAAAACGAATAATAAAAATTTTCTGTCGTTTTTATGCTGTTTTACGCGTTAAATCGCAGAATAAAGCTCAAAACGTGCTGTTTTGCTAAATTAAGCATTTTCAAGCATTTTAGATCGCTGAAATCGTCTTTCAAATAGACGCAATATTAATAAAAACGAATAATAAAAAATTCGTCGTTTTATGCTGTTTTTACGCGTTAAACGCAGATTAAAGCTCAAAACGTGCTCGTTTTGCTAAATAAGCATTTTCAACCATTTTAGACGTTGAAATCGTTCAAATAGAAGCAATATTAAAAAACGAATAATAAAAAATTTGTCGTTTTTATGCCGTTTTACACGTTAAACGCAGATTAAAGCTCAAACGTGCTGTTTTGCTAAAATAAGCATTTTCAAGCTTTTGTAGATCGTTGAAATCGTTCCAAATAGACGCAATAAAAATAAAACGAATAATAAAAATTCTCGTCGTTTTTATGCTGTTTTACGCGTTAAAACGCGCAGAATAAAGCTCAAAACGCGCTGTTTTGCTAAATTAAGCATTTCAAGCATTTTAGATCGCTGAACCGTTCAAATAGACGTACTATTTAATAAAAACGAATAATAAAAAAATTGTCGTTTTATGCTGTTTTACGCGCTAAAACGCAGATTAAAAGCTCAAAACGTGCTGTTTTATAAAATAAGCATTTTCAACCATTTTAGATCGTTGGAAATCGTTCAAATAGAAGCAATATTAAAAAAAACGAATAATAAAAATTTCGTCGTTTTTATGCTGTTTACGCGTTAAAACGCAGATTAAAGCTCAAAACGTGCTGTTTTGCTAAAATAAGCATTTTCAAGCATTTTAGATGGTTGAAATCGTTTAAATAGAAGCAATATTAATAAAAACGAATAATAAAAAAAATTCGTCATTTTTATGCTGTTTTACGCGTTAAAACGGCAGATTAAAGCTCAAAACGTGCTGTTTTGCTGCTAAAATAAGCATTTTCAAGCATTTTAGGATCGTTGAAACGTTCAAATAGACGCAATATTAATAAAAACGAATAATAATAAAATGCCGTCGTTTTTATGTTGTTTTACGCGTTAAAAACGCAGAATAAAGCTCAAAACGTGCTGTTTTGCCAAAATAAGCATTTTCAAGCATTTTAGATCGTTGAAATCGTTCAAATAGACGCACATTAATAAAAACAAATAATAAAAAATTTCGTCGTTTTTATGCTGTTTTAATGCGTTAAAACGCTGATTATACTCAAAACGCGCTGTTTTACAAAATAGCATTTTCAAGCATTTTAGATCGTTGAAATCGTTCAAATAGACGCAATATTAATAAAAACGAATAATAAAATTTCGTCGTTTTTATGTTGTTTACGCGTTAAAACGCAGATTAAAGCTCAAAACGCTGTTTTGCTAAAATAAGCATTTTCAAGCATTTTAGATCGTTGAAATCGTTCAAATAGAAGCACATAATAAAAACGAATAATAAAAAATTCGTCGTTTTTATGCTGTTTTACGCGTTAAAACGAGATTAAAGCTCAAAACGTGCTGTTTTGCTAAAATAAGCAGTTTCAAGCATTTTAGATCAACCCAAACCGTTCCAAATAATAATAGAAATGCAATATTAATAAAACAAATAATAAAATTTCTGTTTTATGCTGTTTTACGTTAAAACGCTGATTAAAGCTCAAAAACGTGCTGTTTTGCTAAAAGTATTTTCGCCATTTAGACGTTGAAATCGTTCAACAGACGCAATATTAATAAAACGATAAACAAAAAAATTCGTCGTTTTATGCTGTTTTACGCGTTAAACGCTGATTAAAGCTCAAAACGTGCTGTTTTGCTAAAATAAGCATTTTCAAGCATTTTAGATCGTTGAAATCGTTCAAATAGACGCAATATTAATAAAAACGAATAATAAAAAAATTCGTCGTTTTTATGTTGTTTACGCGTTAAAAACGCAGATTAAAGCTCAAATCGTGCTGTTTTGCTAAAATAAGCATTTTCAAGCATTTTAGATCGTTGAAATCGTTCAAATAGAAGCAATATTAATAAAAACGAATAATAAAAATGGGATATATTAAATGCACTTTAGTTTAAATACAAATCACTTGAACGGCAGCACTTTTAGTTTTCTATACTTTTACCAAGAAATTCATACTATGCACTATAGATTGTATAACTTATATTTTAATACAATGAACTTATATATTCAGGTTTAAAGCTTAAATTTGCTTTTTGTAACCAACTTTTAAATTGAAACTTTATAATTTTGTTACACAAATCTTATGGTGGTAATGTAATGTAAGGGGTAAGCTATTGAGGTTACGCAAAGTTAAATTTAAAAATAGGTGTATTGTATATTGCATATAAAAAAATATCGTAAAATAAGCAATGTAAAAAAATATGTTATAAAACTCTTTGAAATATGAAAACCTTAAAAACAAATATTAAAAAAATTTAAATAGAACTATTATAATTATTTCCCACTGAATGAGTAGAGCTTTCTTTCGCCTTGGAGTGTACCTTTCCTCGTTTACGTTTTTGGCCGAGAGGTATATTCAGGACTTAGCACCTTTCACCTTCCGAAGTCTGATTAACATACCTAAACTATGTTTGCATGCATATTTTTCAATAAACTGGGCAAGTACAACTTGCTCTTAACTTCATCTACCATTTCCACAGTTACCACCCAAAAAACGATTGCAGTATCTACTTCTTATAGTTGTCAAACTTCTGTCCATTGTAAATGGGCAGCTTCATGTGCATTAATTATTTCTGACTTATTTCTACATTAGACAATCTTGCTATACTCGATGAAAATAATATTGAGAAATGTTTTCTCATTTTTGGATAGAATTTTCATGTTTACTTTGCCCAGTTGTTTGCGTCATCCTAAATTTGGGTATCATATTCGGTTTCATAGAAAAAGGTTTAAATTAGGGTTCGTGGATCGCGCTCCAAGGACCATTTCCTTAAAATTGAGTTTTCTAGCAGCGACAAAAACTGTCCTACCGGTAATCGTTCACGCATTGTTCCTTCATTTTTTATTGCACCGTTTGTTGCTTCTAACCTATTATTTGTGATTGGGAAATATGCTCGAGCACCAATATACCACATTGTGATCAGTTAACCAAGTGGATTGTACAATTAAACAAAATCCGTTACTTGGTATTATTTGATTCAGACCATTTTTTGATAAACAAATACTACAACAGTAATGTCTCTATCATCACTACATAAATGCAAGTATTCAATATCTTTTTAGATCTTTTTCCTTCTAATCCCCGCAATTTTGTAAATAATGTTCTTGACTACATGGAAATAGTAGTACATCAGCTGACGGAAGGGGAAGGACCAAAACTGTTTTGAAGCCATTTGTTATAGCATTGCTAGCATCAGCAAGTAAGATTTTGGCTCTACTCTGTTCCATTAATCTCCAAACAAGTGCTTTTACGGCCAAAATATGAATGCGAAATCAGCTTCCATTTCATTAGTAGTTACTGCTATACCAAATGGGTGGAATACTTGTTGAAAATCTGAAGAACTCACAATTAAGACAGGATATCCCTGCCAATTCAATTTGTATGTGGCATCTGCTTGAACTCCTTTACTTTTTTTAACATTTCCTAGCAATCTTTTGTGAGAGTCACCCTAAGTTCTGGATTGTCATCAAACTGGTTGCCACACCCAGAACAAATGGTTTGTCTCTTCAGTTGAATTTCAGTTCGCTCTTACACCAATATAGAACAGAATTCTAAAGATATGGTTGATTGACCAAAAATGTTTAATTCTGAGTTGTGACAAGAAATTGCTGAGTTTTGATTTTTCACTCTTGCACGCCTGATCTTTGAAATGCATGATTGCATTTGGCCTCCTGATGCCATCCAAAAATATATTCTCCACCAAAGCTCTGCTTTGCAAGGGAGCCCTCTATGTGCATCCTGCGATCACTATGACCATCTTTTGTTTTAAAAAGAGTGACACGACTGCATTCAGCATGATACAGTAGAGTAGGTTCTTGCTGGCATTCCGATTTCCGGTACTGCCTCTGTGCAACGATACAACTTACGACCTTCTTGGAGTACTGTATGATGTAATCTTTCTTTCCGAGGTCTTGTCGTCGTCGACATTCTTTACGGCCGACACCGCGTCATCGAACTCATGCTTTTAACCATGCCAAATTTTATGGGATTTCCTGGCTTTTTGGAGAATATTTTATGCTTCTTCCTCCTCGCTGTCGCTTCGATTCTTTAAATTCAACAAATCTGCTCATCGTGGACGTCTAAATTTGAATTTTTAAAATTATGTTAAACAATTTAAATATTAAAATGAATGAGTAGAATACCTTTTAGTCACGCTAAAGATTTTAACTTGAGAATGAGAACTCGAAAAAACTTCGGTGGAATTTGTGGTTGTGATTCAAGACGCACTGACCCACTTCCGTTTTTATTCCAACTACCACCCCAAAAAGTGTAGATAAAAGTTGTAGAGGAAGTGATAAACGTGCCACGAACCACGTGCATCGCAGATGTGAAAAAAAATGAAGCGCAATAAACAATATCCCAAAAAGCTATTTTACAACCTGAATGAATTGAATTATATTACTATATATTATAAGTTAAGGTGTTGGGGCTAGATCCATTTCTCAGGCCTCTATGGAATGCGCAAGCGCACGTTCAAAGTTTGAGCATGATCAAAGCTTCAAGTGTGCACACGACTGAACGAAACTATATAGCATACAGGGCAAGTCGTGCGATTTGCATGAAAATTTAGCAATGCAAAGTTTGGAAGTTTCTAGTTATTTGATTAGTGGGTTGGGGCGAGGGGTGGTCGGGGGTTTGGGGTGGGGGTGGTGGTTAGGTAGGCTACCTTGTCTGGTAATACGCAGGCAATACGCAAAACACTACCGTGTAACATCCTGTATATAACCTGAAAAAGTTATGCTGCTGTATACTTTGTAAAGTTTTATAAGTGCGAAGTATTGATTTGCGGAAAGCATTTTATTCAAGGAATCCATTTTTCAAAGCAACATTTATTTTAAGTTCAGTTCTGGCATTTTTGGCGCAAACATTTATTATATGCATTTAATGTACGTATGTTAAATATCGAAAAAATAAAGTTCGTTTAATTACATGCCACAAAAAAATTCACGTTTTATGCTGTCGCGTTAAAACGGTGATTGTGCCCAAACGCTGTTTTGCTAAAATAAGCATTTTCAAGCATTTTAGATCGTTGAAATCGTTCAACAGACGCAATATTAATAAAAACAACAATAAAAATTTCGTCGTTTTATGCTGTTTACGCGCTAAAACGTTGATTAAAGCCTTCAAAACGCTGTTTGCTAAAATACACCAAGCGTTTAGATCGTTGAACGTTCAAATAGACGCAATATTAATAAAAACGAATAATAAAAAATTCGTCGTTTTATGCTGTTTTACGCGATAAAACGCAGATTAAAGCTCAAAACGCTGTTTTGCTAAAAATAAGCATTTTCAAGCATTTTAGATCGCTGAAATCGTTCAAATAGAAGCAATATTAATAAAAAACGAATAATAAAAAAATTCGTCGTTTTATGCTGTTTTACGCGTTAAAACGCAGATTAAGGCTCAAAACGTGCTGTTTTGCTAAAATAAGCATTTTCAAGCATTTTATATCGCTGAAATCGTTCAAATAGACGCACAAAATAAAAACGAATAATAAAAATTTCGTCGTTTTATGCTGTTTTACGCGTTAAAACGCAGAAAAAAGCTCAAAACGTGCTGTTTTGCTAAAATAAGTTTTTCGCTTTTTAAATCGTTGAAATGCAAATAGACGAAATTTTAAATAAAAACGAATAATAAAATTTCGCTTTTATGTGTTTTACGCGAAAACGCGAAAAGCTAAAAACGGCTGTTTTGCTAAAATAAGCATTTTCGCATTTTAGATCGTTGAAATCGTTCAAAAGACGCAATTTTAAATAAAAACGAAAATAAAAAATTGTCGTTTTATGTTTTTTACGCGTTAAAACGCGTTTAAAAACTAAAAAGGGCTGTTTTGCTAAAATAAGCTTTTTCGCATTTTAGATCGTTGAAACGTTCAAATAGACGCAATATTAATAAAAACAAATAAAAAAATTCGTCGTTTTATGTGTTTTACGCGTTAAAACGCGATTAAACTCAAAACGTGCTGTTTTGCTAAAATAGGCATTTTCAAGTTTTTAGATCGTTGAAATCGTTCAAATAGAAAATATTAATAAAACAAATAATAAAAATTCGTCTTTTTTATGCGTTTTAGGGTTAAAACGCAGATTAAAGCTAAAAACGGCTGTTTTGCAAAAATACATTTTCAACATTTTAGATCGTTGAAATGTTCAAATAGAAGCAAATTAAAAAAAAAAAAAAAAATTCGTCGTTTTATGTTTTTACGCGTTAAAACGCAGATTAAAGCTCAAAACGGCTGTTTTGCTAAAAAAACATTTTAAGCATTTTAGATCGTTGAAATCGTTCAAATAGAAGCAATATTAAAAAAAAACAATAATAAAAATTTCGTGGGTTTTATGCTGTTTTCGCTTTAAAAACGCAGATTCTAAAAACGTGCTGTTTTTAAAATAAGCATTTTCAAGCATTTTAGATGTTGAAATCGTTCAAAAGAGCAATATTAAAAAAAAACGAATAAAAAAAATTTCGTCGTTTTTATGCTGTTTTACGCGTTAAAACGCAGATTAAAGCTCAAAAGGGCTTTTTTGCAAAATAAGCTTTTTCGCATTTTGATCGTTGAAATCGTTCAAAAAAAGCAATATTAATAAAAACGAATAAAAAAAAAATTTTGTCTTTTTTTGCTGTTTTACGCGTTAAAACGCAGATTAAACTAAAAAGGGCTGTTTTGCTAAAATAAGCATTTTCAAGCATTTTAGATCGTTGAAATGTTCAAATAGAGAAAAAAAATAAAAAAGAATAAAAAAATTCGTCGTTTTTAGCTTTTTTACGCTTTAAAAACGCAAAATAAAGCTAAAAACGTGCTGTTTTGCTAAAATAAGCATTTTCAAGCATTTTAGACCGTTGAAATCGTTCAAATAGACGAAATTTAAAAAAAACGAATAATAAAAATTTCTTTTTTTCGTT
>NW_027047833.1:0-12497 GCF_025399875.1 Dalotia coriaria | reverse complement strand
GTTTAAAAAAAAACAAAGAAAAAATTTTAAAAGGGAAAACGAAATTTTTTTATTTTTTTTTTTTTCGTTTTTAAAATTTAAAAAAAATTTGGCGGGTTTTTTTTAATGGGGAAGGGTGATTTTTTTTTCAAAAGTTTTCGAAAACCAAAAGGGTTTTTTTAAAAAAAATTTTGGCTTTTAATTTTTTTTTTTTTAAAAGGCCCAAAAAAAAAAAAAGAAAAAAAAAACGGTTTTGAGTTTATTCGCGTTTTAACGGGGTAAAAACGCAAAAAACACAAATTTTTTATTATTCGTTTTTTTTTTTAGCGTCTTTTTGAACGATTTCAACGATCAAAAAATGTTTGAAAATGTTTATTTTAAAGCAAAACAGCACGTTTTGATTTTTAATTGCGTTTTAACGCGTAAAAAAGAAAAAACGACGAAATTTTTATTATTCGTTTTTATTAATATTGCTCTATTTGAAGGGGATTTCAAGATCCAAAATGCTTGAAAATGCTTATTTTAGCAAAAACGAAGTTTTGAGTTTTTTTCGCGTTTTAACGCAAAACAGCATAAAAACGACGAAATTTTTTTTTTCGTTTTTATTTATTGCGTCTATTTGAACGATTCAACGATCTAAAATGCGAAAATGCTTTTTTTAGAAAAACAGCACGTTTTGAGCTTTAATCTGCGTTTTAACCAAAACAGCAAAAACGACGAATTTTTTTATTCCTTTTTATTTATTGCTTCATTGAACGATTTCAACACAAAATGCGAAAATGCTTTTTTTAGAAAAAACAGCACTTTTTGGGTTTAATCTGCGTTTTAACGCGTAAAACAGCATAAAAAGACAAAATTTTTTATTATTCGTTTTTTTAAATTTTTGGCTTTTTGACGATTTCAACGATCTAAAATGCTTGAAAATGCTTATTTTAGCAAAACAGCACGTTTTGAGCTTCTTTAATCTGCGTTTTAACGCAGTAAAACAGCATAAAACGACGAAATTTTTATTATCGTTTTATTAATATTGCAGTCTTATTTGAACGATTTCAACGGGATCTAAAATGCTGAAAATGCTTATTTTAGCAAAACAGCACGTTTTGAGCTTAATCTGCGTTTTAACGCGTAAAAAACAGCATAAAACGACGTGAATTTTTATTAATCGCTTTTATTAATATTGCTTCTATTTGAACGATTTCAACGATCTAAAATGCTTGAAAATGTTATCTCGTAGCAAAACAGCACGCTTGTTTTATTCTGCGTTTTAACGCTGCAAAAACAGCACAAAACGACGAAATTTTATGGTCGTTTTTATTAATATTGCGTCTATTTGAACGATTTCAACGATCTAAAAATGTTTGAAAATGCTTATTTTAGCAAAAGTCATAATGTTTGAGCTTTTAATCTGCGTTTTAACGCGTAAAACAGCATAAAACGACGAATTTTTATTATTCGTTTTTATTAATATTACTTATTTGAACGATTTCAACGATCTAAAATACTTGAAAATGCTTATTTTAAGCGAAACAGCACGTTTTGAGCTTTTTAATCTGCGTTTAACGGCAGTAAAAACAGCATAAAACGACGAAATTTTTATTATTCGTTTTTACACATTGCGCTCATTTGAAACGTGATTTCAACGATCTAAAAATGCTAAAATGCTGGCTTTAAAACAGCACGTTTTGAGCTTTATTCTGCGTTTTAACGCGTAAAACAGCATAAAAAAACGACGAAATTTTTTATTATTCGTTTTTATTTTATTGGTACTATTTGAATGATTTCAACGATCTAAATGCTTGAAAATGTTATTTTAGCAAAACAGCACGTTTTGTTTAATCTGCGTTTTGAATCGCGTAAAACAGCATAAAAATCGACAAAATTTTATTATTCGTTTTTATTATCTATTTTAAACGATTTCAACGATCTAAAATGCTTGAAAATGCTTTGGTTTTAGCAAAACAGCACGTTTTGATTTTAACCCGCGTTTAAAGGCGTAAAACAGCATAAAACGATGTTTCGCTATTCGTTTTTATTTTATGTCGTCTATTTGAACGATTTCAATCGATCTAAAATGCTTGAAAATGCTTATTTTATCAAACAGTAATGTTTTGAGCTTTAATCTGCGTTTTAACTCGTAAAACAGCATAAAACGACGAATTTTTATTATTCGTTTTTATTAATATTGCTCTATTGGAACGATTTCAACGATCTAAAAATGCTTGAAAATGCTTATTTTAAAGTAAAAACAGCACGTTTTGAGCTTTAATCTGCGTTTTAACGCGCAAACAGCATAAAATCGACGAATTTATTATTCGTTTTTATTAATATTGCGTCCATTTGAACGATTTCAACGATCTAAAAATGCTTGGAAAATGCTTTATTTAGCAAACAACACGTTTTGAGTTTTTAATTGCGTTTTAACGCGTAAACAGCATAAAACGACGAATTTTTGTATTATTCGTTTTTATTAATATTGTTTCTATTTGAACGATTTCAACGATCTAAAATGCTTGAAAATGCTTATTTTAGCAAAACAGCACGTTTTGAGTTTTAATCTGCGTTTAACGCGTAAAACAGCATAAAAACGACGAATTTTATATTATTCGTTTTTATTAATATTGCTTCTCTATTTGAACGATTTCAACGATCTAAAAATGCTTGAAAATGCTTATTTTAGCGAAACAGCATCGTTTTGTTTTTAATCTGCGGTTTTAACGCGTAAACAGCATAAAACGACGAAACTTTTTATTATTCGTTTTTATTAATATTGCGTCTATTTGAACGGATTTCAACGATTCAAAATGCAGCTTTGAAAATGTTATTTTAGCAAAAACAGCACAAGCGCTTTATTCCCAGGTTTACCCGCGTAAAACAGCAAAAACGACGAAATTTTATTATTCGTTTTTATTTTTATTGCGTCTATTTAAACGATTTCAACGATCTGTGTCGCTTGAAAATGTTTATTTTGTGCAAACAGTATCGTTTTGAGCTTTAATCTGCGTTTTAACGCGTAAAATGGCATAAAAAATGACGAAATTTTGCCCGTTTTTAATATTGCGTCTATTTGCTCAATTTCAACGATCTAAAATGCTTGAAAATGCTTATTTTAGCAAAACAGCACGTTTTGAGCTCTATTCTGTTTTAACGTATAAAACAGCATAATAAAAACGACGAAATTTTTATTATTCGTTTTTATTTTTATCGCGTCTATTTGAAGTTCCATTTCTCAACGATCTAAATGCTTAAAAAATGCTTTATTTAGCAAAACAGGTTTTGAGCTTTAATCAGCGTTTTAAAACAGCATAAAAACGGACGAAATTTTATTATTCGTTTTTATTAATATTGCGTCTATTTGAACGATTTCAACGATCTAAAATGCTTGTAAAATGTTTATTTTAGCAAAATGTTAATAAGCTCTTTGAGTTTTAATCTGCGTTTTAATGCGTAAAACAGCATAAAACGACGAATTTTTTTATTATTCGTTTTTATTAATATTGCTTCTATTTGAACGATTTCAACGATCTAAAATAAGCGAAAGTAAAACAGCACGTTTTGCCGTTAATCTGCGCTTTCTACTGCGTAAAACAGCAATGTTCATTAAATTTTTTATTATTCGTTTTTATTAATATTGCTTCTATTTTGAACGATTTCAACGATCTAGAATGCTTGAAAATGCTTTATTTTAGCAAAACACGTTTGAGCTTTATTCTGCGTTTTAACGCGTAAACAGCATAAAAAACGACGAAATTTTTATTATTCACATTGCGCCTTATTTGAACGATTTCAACGATCTAAAGTTGAAAATGCTTTTGGTTTTAAAGCAAAAACAGCACGGAGTTTTAATCTGCGTTTTATCGCGTAAAACAGCATAAAAATGACGAATTTTTATTATTCGTTTTATTAATATTGTTTCTATTTAAACGATTTTAAATCGATCTAAAATGCTTGAAAATGCTTATTTTAGCAAAACAGCACGTTTTGAGTTTTAATCTTGCGTTTTAACGCGCGTAAACAGCATAAAACGTGACGAAATTTTTATTATTCGGGTTTTTTATTTTTATTGCGTCTATTTGATCGACTCCAACGATCTAAAATGCTTGAAAATGTTTATTTTAGCAAAACAGCACGTTTTGAGCTTTAATCCGTGCTTTAACGCGTAAAACAGCATAAAAACGACGAAATTTTTATTATTCGTTTTTATTTTATTATGTCTATTTGATCGATTCCAACGATCTAAAAATGCTTGAAAATGTTTTATTTTAGCAAAAAACAGCACGTTTTGAGCTTTCACCGGTGTTTTAACGCGTAAAACAGCAAAACGACGAAATTTTTTATTATTCGCTTTTTATTAATATTGCGTCTATTTGAACGATTTCAACGATCTAAAAATGCTTGAAATGCTTATTTCAGCAAAAACAGCAATGTTTTACTTTTAATCTGCGTTTTTAACGCGTAAAACAGCATAAAAACGACGAAATTTTTATTATTCGTTTTTATTAATATTGCGTCTATTTGAACGATTTCAACGATCTAAAATGCTTGAAATGCTTATTTTAGCAAAACAGCACGTTTTGAGCTTTAATCTGCGTTTAACGCGAAAAACAGCATAAAAACGACGAATTTTTTATTATTCGTTTTTGCCAATATTGCTCTACTGGAACGATTTCAACGATTCAAAATGCTGAAAATGCTTTATTTTAGCAAAACAGCGTTTTGAGCTTTTAATCTGCGTTTAACGCGTAAAATGTTACAAAAAACGACGAAATTTTTATTATTCTTTCGTTTTTATTACTATTGCGTCTATTTGAACGATTTCAACGATCTAAAATGCTTTGAAAAATGCTTATTTTAGCAAAACAGCACGTTTTGAGCTTTATTTCTCCCGTTTTAACTCGTAAAACAGCATAAAACGACGTAATTTTTATTATTCATTTTTATTAATATTGCTTCTATTGCAACGATTTCAACAATCTAAAATGCTTGAAAATGCTTATTTTAGCAAAACAGCACGTTTTGAGCTTAATCTGCGTTTTAACGCGTAAAACGCATAAAACGACGAAATTTTTATTATCTTTTTATTAATATTGCGTCTATTTGATGATTTCAACGATCTAAAATGCTTGAAAATGCTTTATTTTAGCAAAACAGCACGTTTTGAGTTTTAATCAGCGTTTTAACGCGTAAAACAGCATTAAAAACGACGAAATTTTTATTATTCGTTTTTATTATATTGCGTCTATTTGAACGATTTCAACGATCTAAAATGCTTGAAAAGCTTATTTTAGCAAACAGCACGTTTTGAGCTTTAATCTGCGTTTTAACGCGTAAAACAGCATAAAACGACGAATTTTTATTAATCGTTTTTACACATTGCTTCTATTTGAAACGATTTCAACGATCTAAAATGCTTGAAAATGCTTTATTTTAGCAAAACAGCACGTTTTGAGCTTTATTCTGGCGTTTTAACGCGTAAAACAGCATAAAACGCTAAAATTTTATTATTCGTTTTTTATTAATATTGCGTCTATTTGAACGATTTCAACGATCTAAAATGCTTGAAAATGCTTATTTTGCGCAAAGTCGCGTCGCTTTGAGCTTTAATCAGCGTTTTAACGCGTAAAACAGCATAAAACGACAAAAATTTTTATTATTCGTTTTTATTAATGTTACGCGTCTATTTGAACGATTTCAACGATCTAAAAATGCTTGAAAATGCTTATTTTTAGCAAAACAGCACGTTTTGAGCTTTAATCTGCGTTTTAATGCGTAAAACAGTATAAAAACGACGAATTTTTTATTATTCGTTTTTTATTACTATTGCTTCTATTTTAACGATTTCAACGATCTAAAAATGCTTGAAAATGATTATTTTAGCAAAACAGCACGTTTTGAGTTTTCTTTAATCTGCGTTTTAACGCGTAAAAGCAGCGTAAAAAACGACGAAATTTTTATTATTCGTTTTATTAATATTGCGTCTATTTGAACGATTTCAACGATTTAAAATGTTGAAAATGCTTATTTTAGCAAAACAGCACGTTTTTGAGCTTTATTCTGCGTTTTAACGCGTAAACAGCATAAAACACTAAATTTTTTATTATTCGTTTTTATTAATATTGCTTCTATTTGAATGATTTCAACGATCTTAAATGCTTGAAAATGATTATTTTAGCAAAAAACAGCACGTTTTGAGCTTTAATCTGCGTTTTAACGCGTAAAACAGCATAAAAACGATGAAATTTTTATTATTCGTTTTATTAATATTGCGTCTATTTGAAACGATTTCAACGATCTAAAAATGCTTGAAAATGCTTATTTTAGCAAAACAGCACGTTTTGAGTTTAATCTGCGTTTTAACGCGCAAAACAAGTTACAAAAACGACGAAATTCTTATTATTCGTTTTTATTTTTATTGCGTCTATTTGATCGATTTCAACGATCTAAATGCTTGAAAAATGCTTATTTTAAAACAGCACGTTTTTGAGCTTTGATCTGCGTTTTAACGCGTAAAACAGCATAAAAACGACGAATTTTTATTATTCGTTTTTATTAATATTGCTTCTATTTGAACGATTTCAACGATCTAAAAATGCTTGAAAATACTTATTTTAGCAAAACAGCACGTCGGAGCTTTATTCTGCGTTTTAACGCGTAAAATAAAGCAAAACGACGAAATTTTTATTATTCGTTTTATTAATATTGCGTCTATTTGAACGATTTCAACGATCAAAAATGCTTGAAAAATGCTTATTTTAGCAAAACAGCACGTTTTGTGCTTTTAATCTGCGTTTTTAATGCGTAAAAACAGCATGTAAAACGACGAATTTTTTATTATTCGTTTTTGATTAATATTGCTTCTATTTGGAACGATTTCAACGATCTAAAATGCTTGAAAATGATTATTTTAGCAAAATGTTAATGTTTTGAGCTTTAATCTGCGCGTTTTAACGCGTAAAGCAGCATAAAACGACGAAATTTTATTATTCGTTATTTATTAATATTGCGTCTATTTAAACGATTTCAACGATTTTAAAATGCTTGAAAATGCTTATTATTTTAGCAAAAACAGCACGTTTTGAGCTTTTAATCTGCGTTTAACGCGTAAAAACAGGTAAAACGACGAAATTCTTTTATTATTCGTTTTTATTTTATTGCGTCTATTTGGAACGATTTCAACGATCTAAAAATGCTTGAAAAATGCTTATTTTAGCAAAATGCGCACGTTTGAGTTGTTAATCTGCGTTTTAACGCGTAAAGCAGCGTAAAAACGACGAATTTTTATTATTCGTTTTTTATTAATATTACTTCTATTTGAAACGTGATTTCCCAACGATCTAAAATGCTTGAAAATGCTTATTTTAGCAAAACAGCACGTTTTGAGCTTTAATCTGCGTTTTAACGCGTAAAACAGCAAAAAAAACGACAAATTTTTTTATTATTTCGTTTTTATTAATAGTTTCTTTTTTGAACGATTTCAACGATCTAAAATGCTTAAAAAATGCTTATTTTAGCCAAACAGCACGTTTTGTTTTTTTATTCTGCTTTTTAACGCGTAAAACAGCAAAAAAAAACGACAAAATTTTTTATTATTCTTTTTTTAAATATTGCGTCTTTTTTGAAGGGATTTCAACGATCAAAAAACGCTTGAAGATGTTTTATTTTAGCAAAACAGCACGCTTTGAGCTTTAATCCCGCGCGCCCGAAAAAACGAAAATTTTTATTATTCGTTTTTATTAATATTGCGTCTATTTGAACGATTTCAACGATTTTAAAATGCTTAAAAATGTTATTTCGAAAAACAGCACGTTTTGAGTTTTAATCTGCTTTTTTAACGCGTAAAACAGCAAAAAAAACGACGAATTTTTTATTATTCGTTTTTATTAATATTCCCTTAATTTGGCGATTTCAACGTTTCAAAATGCTTGAAAATGCTTATTTTAAAGCAAAAAAGCACGTTTTATTTTAATCTGCGTTTTAACGCGTAAAACAGCAAAAAAACGACGAAATTTTTTATTATTCGTTTTTATTAATATTGCGTCTATTTAAAACGATTTCAAACGATCAAAAAATGTTTTAAAAAATGTTTATTTTAGAAAAACAGCACGTTTTGAGCTTTATTCTGCGTTTTAACGCGAAAAAACAGCAAAAAAACGACGAAATTTTTATTTTTCGTTTTTTTTTTTATTTTTCTTTTGAACGATTTAAACGATCAAAAAATGCTTAAAAAATGCTTATTTTAAAGCAAAACAGCACTTTTTTGAGTTTTTAATCTGCGTTTTAACGCGTAAAACAGCAAAAAAAAACACAAATTTTTTTTATTATTTTTTTTATTAATATTGCTTCTTTTTGGGAAACGATTTCAACGATCAAAAATGTTTGGAAAATGTTTTATTTTAGCAAAAACAGCACGTTTTGAGTTTTAATCTGCGTTTTAACGCGAAAAAACAGCAAAAAAAAGGGACGAAATTTTTTTTATTCGTTTTTATTAATATTGCGTCTTTTTTAAACTTTTTCCCCCCGAAAAAAAAATGTTTAAAAATTTTTTATTTTAGAAAAACAGCACGTTTTGAGCTTTATTCTGCTTTTCGGAAAAACAGCAAAAAAACGAGGGAAATTTTTTTATTATTCGTTTTTTTTTTTTATTGCGTCTATTTAAAACGATTTCAACGATCTAAAATGGTTGAAAATGCTTTTTTTAAAAGCAAAAACAACACGTTTTGAGTTTTAATCTGCGTTTTAACGCGTAAAAAAAAAGCATAAAAACGACAAATTTTTTTATTATTCGTTTTTATTAATATTGCTTCTATTTGAACGATTTCAACGATCAAAAAATGCTTGAAAATGCTTTTTTTAGAAAAACAACACTTTTTTGGTTTTTAATCTGCGTTTTTAACGCGAAAAACAGCAAAAAAAACGAAATTTTTTATTATTCGTTTTTTTTTAAATTTATTGCGTCTATTTGAACGATTTCAACGATCAAAAAATGCTTTAAAATGTTTTATTTTAGCAAAACAGCCCCGTTTTGACCTTTTTAATCAGCTTTTTAACGCGAAAAACAGCAAAAAAAACGACGAAATTTTTATTATTCGTTTTTTTTTATTGCGTCTATTTGAAGGGATTTCAACGATCAAAAAATGCTTAAAAAATGCTTTTTTTAGAAAAAAGAACGTTTTGTTTTTTAATCTGCTTTTTAACGCGTAAAACAGAAATAAAACGACAAAATTTTTTAAACCCTGTTTTTATTAATATTGCTTCTATTTGAACGATTTCAACGATCTAAAAGTTTGAAAATGCTTATTTTACCCAAAAACAGCACGTTTTGAATTTTAATCTGCGTTTTAACGCGTAAAAACAGCAAAAAAACGACGAAATTTTTTTTAAATTCGTTTTTATTTTTATTGCGTCTATTTGAACGATTTCAACGATCAAAAATGGTTGAAAATGCTTATTTTAGCAAAACAACACGTTTTGAGTTTAATCTGCGTTTTAACGCGTAAAAAGCATAAAAACGAGAATTTTATTTTTCGTTTTTAAAAATATTGCTTCTTTTTTAAACGATTTCAACGATCAAAAATGCTTGAAAATGCTTTTTTTAGAAAAAACAACACTTTTTGAGCTTTAATCTGCGTTTTAACGCGTAAAACAGCAAAAAAACGACAAATTTTTTTTATTATTCTTTTTTTATTAAATTGCGTCTATTTGAACGATTTCAACTTTTTAAAATGTTTTAAAATGCTTTTTTAGCAAAACAGCACGTTTTGAGTTTAATCAGCGTTTTAACGCGTAAAACAGCAAAAAAACGACGAAATTTTTATTATTCGTTTTATTAATATTGCGTCTATTTAAAACGATTTCAAACGATCTAAAATCCCGAAAGTTTATTTTAGCAAAACGGGCACGTTTTAAGTTTTAATCTGCTTTTTTAAGGGCAAAAACAGCATCGACAAAATTTTTATTATTCGTTTTTTTTTAAATATTGTTTATTTGAACGATTTCAACGATCTAAAATGCTTGAAAATGTTTTTTTAAGAAAAAACAGCACTTTTTGAGTTTTAATCTGCGTTTTAATGCATAAAACAGCATAAAAACGACGAATTTTTTAATTCGTTTTTATTAATATTGCTTTATTTGAACGATTTCAACGATCTAAAATGCTTGAAAATGATTTTTTTTAGCAAAACAACACGTTTTGAGTTTTAATCTGCGTTTTAACGCGAAAAACAGCAAAAAACGACGAATTTTTATTATTCCTTTTTATTAATATTGTTTATTTAAACGATTTCAACGATCTAAAATGCTTGAAAATGCTTATTTTGCCAAAAACAGCACTTTTTGAGCTTTTTTCCCTGCGTTTTAACGCGTAAAACAGCTTTAAAAACGACGAAATTTTTATTATTCGTTTTTATTTTTGCGTCTATTTGAACGATTTCAACGATCTAAAATGCTTGAAGATGCTTTTTTTTGGCAAAAACCCCCTTTTGAGTTTTAATCTGCGTTTTAACGCGTAAAACAGCAAAAAAACGACAAAATTTTTTATTATTCTTTTTTTATTAATATTGCGTTTTATTTGAACGATTTCAACGATCAAAAAATGCTTGAAAATGCTTATTTCAGAAAAACAGCACTTTTTGAGTTTTTAATCTGCGTTTTAACGCGTAAAACAGCAAAAAAAACGACAAATTTTTTTATTATTTTTTTTTAAAATTGTTTCAATTTGAACGATTTAACGATTTTAAAAAAAGCTTAAAAAATGCTTATTTTAGCAAAACAGCACGTTTTGAGTTTTAATCTGCGTTTTAGCGTAAAACAGCATAAAAACGACAAAATTTTTTATTATTCTTTTTTTATTAATATTGCGCCCCATTTGAAGATTTCTTTAAAATCTTAAAATGCTTTTTTAGCGAAACAGCACGTTTTGGCTTTAATCCGCTTTTTTAACGCGAAAAACAGCAAAAAAACGACGAAATTTTTATTATTCGTTTTTTAATATTGCGTCTATTTAAACGATTTCAACGATCAAAAAATGTTTTGAAAATGTTTTATTTTAAAAACAGCACTTTTTGAGCTTTATTCTGCGTTTTAACGCGTAAACAGCAAAAAAGGGACAAAATTTTTTAAATTTTTCCCGTTTTTTTTTTTATTGCGTCTATTTAAACCCGGGATTTAAAAGATCTAAAATGGTTGAAAATGTTTATTTTAGCAAAACAAATCGTTTTGAGTTTTTAATCTGCGTTTTAACGCGTAAAAAAAAGCATAAAAACGACAATTTTTTTATTATTCTTTTTTTATTAATATTGCTTCTATTTGAACGATTTCAACGATCAAAAAAATGCTTGAAAATGCTTATTTTAGCAAAAAAAAACACGTTTTGAGCTTTAATTTTGGTTTTAACGCGTAAAACAGCATAAAAACGACGAATTTTTATTATTGGGTTTTTATTAATATTGCGCCTATTTGAACGATTTAAAACGATCTAAAATGCTTTAAAATGTTTATTTTAGAAAAAACACCCGTTTTAACCTTTAATCAGCGTTTTAACGCGAAAAACAGCAAAAAAAACGACGAAATTTTTAAATTATTCTTTTTTAAATTAATATTGCGTCATTTGAACGATTTCAACGATCAAAAATGCTTAAAATGTTTTATTTTAGAAAAAACAGCACGTTTTGAGCTTTAATCTGCGTTTTAACGCGTAAAACAGCATAAAAACGACGAATTTTTATTATTCGTTTTTATTAATATTGCTTCTTTTTAAAAGGGTTTTCCCAACGATCTAAAATGCTTGAAAAATGCTTATTTTAAAAAACAGAAAGTTTTGAGCTTTAATCTGCGTTTTAATGCATAAAACAGAAAAAAAACGACGTTTTTTATTATTTTTTTTTTATTAATATTCCCCTTTTTTTGGAACGATTTCAACGTTTTAAAAAAATGCTTGAAAATGATTTTTTTAGCAAAACAACACGTTTTGAGCTTTAATTTTCTTTTTAACGCGTAAAAAAAAGCAAAAAAACGACGAATTTTTTATTATTCGTTTTTATTAATATTGCTTTTTATTTGAACGATTTCAACGATCAAAAAATGTTTGGGAAAATGTTTTTTAGCAAAACAACACGTTTTATTTTAATCTGCCTTTTCGCAAAACAGCATAAAACGACGTTTTTTTATTATTCTTTTTTTATTAATATTGCGTCTATTTGAAGGGATTTCAACGATCAAAAAATGCTTTAAAAATGCTTTTTTTAAAAGCAAAACAGCACGTTTTGAGTTTTAATCAGCGTTTTAACGCGAAAAACAGCAAAAAAACGACGAAATTTTTTATTTTTTTTTTAAATATTGCGTCTATTTAAAACGATTTCAACGATCAAAAAATGTTTGGGAAAATGTTTTTTTTAAAAAAAACAGCACTTTTTTGAGTTTTAAGGGGGTTTTTTAACGCGAAAAAACAAAAAAAACGACGAATTTTTTATTATTCCTTTTTTATTAATATTCTTTTTTTTGAACGTTTTTAACGATCTAAAATG